>NC_056729.1:918898693-919003693 GCF_019279795.1 Protopterus annectens
GCCCTTAACAACATGCAGTGCAGCTACATCTGGTTAATATTGCCTATACTATACACTTGTGAGATAAGTGACATGTCAGTGTATGTGTTGGACCATCTCCTAAAGCACAGTACACCCTTTTTCATCATACTATTGCCATCCTTTATAGCAGACTGCCTAACCCTTCACAAAAATATGTACAAATATGTTACAGCTCCTGCAAATATGCCACTGTGATTACCAATTCAATACACTGCAGTAAACCCCTCCACAACTGGACATACAAATATTGTACTATGGCTAAGCTTAACAGTTATGTCCATGGCAAACTTGCAGCCCTTAACATTCCTAGGGTATAGATGAGCCATAACAAAACAGTTTCACACTCACCGACTACAGGATGTTGGACTCTGACCACACTAGATGTACCTATGGAATTGTGGGAGAGAGGTATTGTCAGCAAATGTGGCATTGTGACAGGATAATACGTGTGTATATCAACACGTACAGTATGGACTGTGATACTGCCCACATTGCTGACATTCTGAGTATGTGTGCACATGTGTGCATCACAACCCCCCAAATGAAGATTGACCTGACATCCATGTACAGGTATCCAGAGGCTGCCACTATGACTGGTACAGTATTAAAGTGATGACCACAGGAGGCTTACGTGGAGCTCCTCTGCTGTAAAAGCTGTGCCACCCACCTCCACGACATATGGGGTAATGGATGTTTGTGAGCTGGCGGCTGAACCCAAGTTTGCCAGGAACTCCTCTGTGGCCAAGAGTGGTTGTTGTGTAGCAGGCTCTCCACTGATGCCAGCATGGTCTCTGGCCACAGCTGTTGTCCTTTGCTGTGCAGTATTTATCATATCTGTGGCATGGTATCGGACCTGCTCATAGCTTCTTTCCTGTAGCCCTACATGATTTACTGATGCCACAAGGTCTGCCCACAGTGCAGTGTGCTGTTCCCGATTCTGCTGACTCATCGACAGCAGGATGTCATGATACAGTCTGAGGCCATCAACTATAACTTCATTCTTGGCTGAAGAAAAAGTGGGGTTCCTCCATCTGCACATCAATCCTGAAAGACAAGAAGAGGGGAACGCATTACAGGACCACATACATTGCTCTCCATTATGTACAGTACACACCCTGCACATCCACATTTGTCAGCACTATCTTCCGCTAACTCCCACATCATACCCCACCATGTATAACCACAGTATGTATGTGTCTTTCACCAACATAGTAGCAATACATCATGCGTTTCTGTCCTCATCTTACTGTTTCCTGCTACTTTCTGCATGTTACTCTAATGTATTCAACTGCATGCTTTTCTGTTGCACCTATTACTGCTTGTGTATAGCCTGTCAACATAGTATGTAGTAGTGTCAGCCTCCTACTTTTGTTTTACGCACCTTGTCTTCCTCCTTCAGATTCTGACACATATGGCTGGACAATGTCCTACCCTTTCCCCCTGCCAGTCTGGTTGATATGGGCATCCTGACACAGTGTAGCAACTGCCTCATGTACACAGACAACCATCTACAAACACCACCAAGGAACAGAATTTGTGAGAGATGCAATGGCATTAGGAACCTACAGTCCATGCTCTCTCACTCTCAAGCCTGCATATCTGGTACAAAACAGGTTGTCAACACAAATAGTACACATCACTCACCACCCACACCTACACAACACACACCCACATACGTAGCAGTCCTCAAAATACACATCACCAAACAAAGGAGACCTTTGAGGCAACAACACATGCAAACTCCACAACCCTCTACACCACATACCCCACATAGCCACCCACCTATGTCCCACAGCCATTAACTGGTCTGTGACATCAACAGGACTTTTTGGTGGGTCAGATATGTGTCCCAAATACTCACCCAGCTGTGGAATGGACACCATGTCCACATCAGGCAGAGTACCTATTTACCTATTTTTAAGCAAAACCTGGATAACTGGATGGTAAACTGGGCATACACCATTGGGATACCACCTGTGTCCCTGTTGGACTAGGGCATCAGGTGCTGACTTGCATAAACATGGGCAAAACTTTGGGCTAGGTTTATGACAGCCCCAGGGCCAATAGCCTAGTCATTTCCTATGATCCAAGGTATACCGGTTATGGCCCTGTGTGCTGTGGCAGACTTTGTTGTTATGTCTCCACACCCATCACTGCCATCTGCCATGGTGTGTCCCCCATGGGTGATGTCCCAGTACCATGTCATACAGCCACCATCCAACAAATACGTGAGTGGTACTACAAGTGCATGGGACAGTCCAGCAACATCTGTGTGACTCAATGACAGACATCACTGCAAACTTGCTGTAGGATATCCTCCCTGTAGGTGTCTGACATCCGCTCACTGCAACAATCTGTGCAGTTGTCAGCTCTACCTGATATCCTAGGCCTCATGTAGAACATCCATTAATATTTTTAGGCTGTGTACTGGTTTGGTGTCTGCATCACAGTCCCAAGTATGCTGTCATTTTTCCCATTATATGTACAAGCAGTGTGTCACTGGCACTCAAGATATGTTTATGGAAACACCTGTAATTCTGCAGAGCTGAGTGGCCTAGTGGGCTAATGCACTATGCTGTAGTTAACAGGGTCCTGTATTTGAGACTTGGCAGGGCTAATTATTTTACAGATATGCCTAACAGTGTCAGAAACACAGAAGGTGATTAAGGCAGTTTTAAGCGAGTTTGCTCGCCTCAACACTTAGCTCCTCTTAAACCTGTGCTATTTCCAAAAAAAGAAAAGAAAAAAGGGTCGATAAGAAAGTGCTGAAATGGGGGCAAGCAGGGGGGAAAACAATGTAAAAGGCAGTTAGGGATGTGCAGGATAGGTGTAGGAAAGGACCATAGCTCTCCATTTCTTGTACAGCAACAGCTGTGCAGGTTGTAGAGAAATTGGAATTTGGAGCCTCACATCCCAGAGAAAGGGGTGTGAGTGACATAACTGTGTTGATTAGTTGCTGTAATGATTGATTGTGGGTAGTGTACATGGGGGTAAAATGGAGAGCTATGTATGGGGTGATATTTTTTTTTGTGGAACAGATGCCCATTTTTTTAAGGAGTGACTGGAATATTGGGGAAGGGATATAGATACATGTCGGGAGGTAAGTTGGGTGGGAGAGGTAGCATTTGCAAAGAGGCAAATAGCATACAGGGGTGGTGTATGACACATGAGTGGGGTAAACACCTTGGACGGGGAGGGTGTTGTGGAATCAGAAAGTCATGTGACCCAGATGGCAGCAGTGAGACAGAGCTCCCCACCCATGGGCAGTCACCACTGCTCCTTCACGGCCCTGAAGGTGGCTATGCTGGGGCTGAGCATCAGGGCCATCCTGCCCTCCAGGTTAGCCAGTCAGCCCTCAATTCTGTGCAGGCAATCATCAAGCCTACTGTGCATGATCATGTGCACCATCCGTGGTAGCTGTCGCTGGGTAACAACTCCCTCTCCATGCCCTCTCCCGGGGGGGCAGGCCCCATCCCCTGAGAATGTTCCACCTGTAGGCAGTGCAGGACCAGCAAATGGGGCAGCACCAGGTTGCATCCCAGACATGCTGGGACCTGGTGCCATGACCAGCTGAGGTAGGGTAGGTGGGGTGCCAGGAACCGGCCAACCCAGTCAAGCTATGGCATTGAGGTTTTTCACAGTGTATAGATTAGTAATGAACAGAACATTTAAACATTAGTTATAACAGCATGCCAGGAAGTTGCAAATAATCTAGTAAGATAACATTGCATAGCATATGGAACGCAACAATAAGTGGGATAACAGTCAGTGCTGTAACAGCATGCCAGTAACAGTTACGGCATAAGGCCAACATCATAGATAATTCAACAAGGTATGTTAGTATGCAACCATTGTAATATACAACAATAATAAAAAACAAGGCCCAACATAAAATTTTGAGAACAACATATGTAAAAATTAAGCCATACCTGATGTATAACAATAATACATTATGATGCAGATAAGGGGTGAGAGGAGAGAGAGAGAGTGAAAGACATTCCATTACTACTAGTATAGGCTATATTGTTTGCAACAGTACTCTGATATATTCTACAAGTCTGCCCTTACTTTGTGTATAAAAGTGACCAATAGCTTCTATAGCACCTACATACCTCTCAAGCTGTAACACCTACAGGTACACAACTACAAGGGACTATTACATGTCAGGGGAACATATATGAGCACCAATATGTAGTGTGGACTGATGTAGTGTGACTGTGCTATTGATATAAATCAAGTGTATGTTAAATCTGTGTCCAAGGGATTTGGCAACAGTGATCACAGTCCGAGACAGCGTGACATTTGAGAGACATGTATCGTGCATAGTACAGAGATGTTACGCTTATCATGCCGTCCTTGGCAGGCATGGGGTTAAACTATCAGCAGACATTCACAGACACACCAGGCATATAGCTGTACCAAGATTAAATATTATTATTTGTTTTATTAACCTGCATTAGTAGTGTACTTGTTGACTTTTTATATACTGACATCTTATCACCTTGCTGAACAATGCTGTTAACACACTAGTACATCTGGACACACAAATTAGTAACCCATTTGAACAGCTACTACAGTCATTTATTTACCTGTATTTCCTGTGGGGAAAACATATGCTTACAATACATAACTGTTTTTACAAATATTTAGTAGTACTTGTCTGTGGATTCGAACCCCGGACTGTGTGTGACAAAATGTACATTATACCTAGTGTTTATCAAACTGAGCTACTGCTGAATATTGATTGACTGATATGTGCTTAGAGCTCACCTGGTAACAAACTGTCACCTGGTACTAGAGGTAGAGTGTTATACTAGACTGCAGTGACACCTGAGCACACATGCATGAGACTCATGTATGACAGAGATAGTAGGTGAACTGTGCATTAATACATGAAATGCAGATGTAGACATTTAACCCCTAGTGGTTGGAACTATGTGTGATGTGTACAGACCATATTGGAGTGCTGGATTGGATACCTGACCCATATACAGTTGCAGATGGTATATTTGCAGTCTACAGCTATTACAGTTTCATACTTGCCTGCAGCAGTGTAACTAAGTTCAGGAGTGCATATAGCTGAAATGCAATGGTTAACACAAGACAATCCTGATGCACACAATATATACCTTGGCCATTCCTATTCTAGGTTCAGATCTTAGTGCAGAACAAATATTATAATGCATTATATCTTGTAGTACAGATCCACATCTAGAGTTTGTCAAAACACTTCTTTATTAGCTATCCTTCAGTCACTTTGTGGTATTATTCCCATTTTTACTTCACAGCAGTTGTACTACTCGATTTCATAACCAACAGCCCAAAATATACACATATTGCACAACACAGCTTTATTAGGGGTGACATCATGCAGTGATTGGTATACATGTAACAGTCTTTATTGATGAACACTTCCTATAATGTAGGTGTTGCAATACAGATGTAATTCCACAATTAATAGAGCAGAAACTTTATTTCCTTAACTTCATGAATGCAGTTGAACTTTATTTTCTTGACATTATGAATGCAGTTGAACTTTATTTCCTTAACAATATTAATGCAGTAGAAAAGTTTATTTCCTTAACATTATTAATGCAGTAGAAACTTTTTTTCCATAACACTATTAGGTATCATGCTTTCATCTTTATTGAACTGTACCTGGCATTACTCAGTTATACGAGTCCAAGTCTATGACCACATTCATTGCAGTATACTCAAAACATACTGGTAGTTACTAATGTACTCTTTCTAGTTTATATGACTATAAATTGCAAGATACATCTGTACTTACCACATTTTTGGTGCAATCTGGCCAGGTGCCCTGCATGGACCTCCACATTCTGAGCTCTCTCCTCTGCAGCTGTGGGGAGAGAAACACAGCATTATGCATACCTGTCTATCACACATGGAGATTAGTTATTGGTAAAACAATGCTAACAGTACTTACAAACTTGTGGGGTATTGTAATCTCAGGCATCTGGGATCCAAGTGGCAATGGGGTTAAATTCCCCTTCCTATGCTTCAGGTCATCAAAATGATGGTGATGCACCTGCTCACCTGTGTGGGGGATACTAGTTGCACTGGTGAGGTCATGTGCCAGCTGGTCCCAGACCTCCAATTTGTATTCTGACCCTGGTACTGGCCATACAGCAGCTGGATGTCATGGTCTTTTACAAGGAGTCTAACTATGAACCTGGACTCCAGAATGCCCCACTGCTGCACCGGGAAGCATTCACCCTCTCCAACTCCTGCAATAGTCTCTGCCAAAATCAAACTCCAACAGATACCTGCCTGTTGTACTTAAATAAGGCTGTTTTCCCACCCTTTGCTGCCATTGGGCCATTTTCACTTAGCACGGCACAAACCTGTTGAGCTTAGCCGAGCAGTGCTTAAACAAGCAATGCTTAGCAATGTTTAGCGGTGCACAAACCAGCTTAGCTGGGCTAAGTACTGCTCAAACATAAAGTGCTTAGCAGTGCTTCACACCACTTAGCAATGCTTAAACCTGCTAAGTGCTGCTACAGCATTCTTTGTTTAAGCAGTGCTTGACTAGGCTTAGCTATGCTTAGCAGAGCTTAGCTGGGCACAGCATTGCAGAACATGATATATTTCATAATTGTATAATTGCAAAATAAATGCTTCATAAAATGTCTGTGCATACATACAATACTCCATCAGGGGGTTTAAAATACACCTCCTACATGTATTTGCAACATACATGCTTAATAACCTGTCTGTGTATTCATACAAAATTCAATCAGGGCTTACTAGTACAACTCATAAATGTGTTTTTGCACAATAATATTAATAACCTGTCTGTGTAATCACACAGTTATTTCATCTGGATTTAAAATATCTCTCAGAATGTGTATTTACACCTATTGCACATGAGGCTATCACTCTAACCATTCGGCTACATGGCCATGTGAATTGCTATTGTACTTTTACACACACACACACACACACACACACACACACACACACACACACACACACACACACACACACACACATATATATATATATATACTAGTTTAAGCACCATAGAGCACTGAGGCATGCCACACAAAACCTGTGCAGCTATGCTTAAACTTGACCTTTCCATTTATAATTGAATCCATCCAGTTTCTATTTTTAGATGTCTGGCACGTGTCCATTGCTAAATAATGTGCAGCGCAAACAAAAATTAAACTTTTTAAATTTTATTTTCAGATCCATGCACTAACTATTCTGCACTTTGACAGTGTAAGGGGTGTGTTACTCATCTCTGGACACTGTAACAGTCCCGCTACACTGATTTTATAAGGTGTTACATGGCTCTCCCTCAGTAGCATGCCTTCATTAATATGCAAGGTGTGCTGCCAAGGATGAGCCACAGACACAGCCACAGTACCTTCCGTGTAGGACTTACACTATTCCTTCATGGATTTTATTAAATCATCTGGTTGGTCTTTTTAGGAATCAAAGAAAAAATGCTCTTTGCCATTGGGATGTATTTCTATAGTGAGGTCTACACCTAAAATAGAGTATGATCTCCCTCTTCTCACTTTTCACTTCAGTCCAAACACCCATGCTATCCATACTGAAGTTGATAAATTATGCAGACTCATTCTTATCACTGGTCCCAAAACCTACCACTGTAACTTCCTTAAAGGGCTCAACTGGCAGTTTATAAATAGCAAAGCCAGTCAGCTGTTCAAAATGACCACACAGGGTCAATGTCTACCTCTTAAGTCTAAACTTCACTTTAGCGAGCAAAACAATACAATCAGAGACAGTCAGTAAAACACCCTATACTTGGGTAGACCACATTTTAAAACTACAGTTGGGGAAAGGACCTTCTCCAAACTTAGCCAAGCTGTCTGAAACTACCTCCCACTTGAAATCAGGCAGCACTTTTTTTTTCAAGCAACGTTTTTTCCCCTACTTAACACCTGACAGCTCATACTCTTGACTTTCTACATTCACCTCAACTTCACTAAAACTTTCTTTTTCTCTATTATCACCTTACAAATCTACACATCTTTCACCTTTCTTCAGCTACTCTATGTGTACTACTTTCATATCCTCATTTTACTTTCTACTCATATCTACCACATCACATCTCATTTCTCCTATCCGTAAGTTGAGAATTGTCATTTAACATTTTAAACCACACTATAAGTAAATTGTCTTGAATTAATATGCAATAACTCTGTATTTTACTGATTGCAGATTTTTTTCTAGTATAGCTGCCTTTCAGTTATTGTCCATCCATACTTTAGTTCTAAGCTTTCCTTGGTTTGCACTTGTATTAAATTGCTAGTTTTGTTACCTGAGCTTTTTCTCCAGGTCTCTATTGAAAAGAGGCTGCCACAGACCACCCTGGTCAATAAAACAAATAAATAAATCAAAAAATAGTCTATGGGATTTCAGACAGAAGCTTAAAGAACACCTGGTCTCTGAGGCAGTCTGTAACTGATTCCAAGGCAATGAATAGGTCAACTCAGCTTCCGATGGTTGCATCAGCCACACTGCCCACATTGCATTGCACAATAGGTTTTTAATGTTTTGACTCATGTATACACTGAGTGTGATTATATGCTGATGGTGTGCTGCATGCTATATATTTGCTGTCTAATTTAAATAATTGTATGTACTGTTGTATCTGTGTACTTTTTGTATGCAGGTCCACCTTTGCACTTACATGTACTCTTACTTTGTTGCCCTACAGCCTAGGTCACAACTGAAAAGGGTTGGAGTCTGTAAGAGTGAGTGTTCAAAAGTGCACTCTTACGGGTTTTTTTTTTAGCCTTTTGGCTGCCTTGCATGTACGATTGCGAAACAGTGGGGTATGGGAATTGGCCTTAACCCCGCTGTTGTATGATCTTGCACTTGGTATATATATAATTATCATGGAATATAGTCATACTTTTTTTTTTTTTTTACCTTTTTATGTTTTTATCTTTTTAGATTTCTTCTAAAAAGATCCGTTTTTTTGTTCACTCTTGTGATAGCTCATTGATGAGACAATCCTGAAAAGGGTCTCCAAACCAGCCCAGTTACCTTGTTATCAAAATGAAAAAATAAATGAACAAACAAACAAATAAATAAATAATATAGCCTACACAAAATATTCATAGACAGTAAGTAATAAGCCAATTATTTATCTACAAATAGGGTCTAGATAAGTATAAAGTGACTGAAAGACAGTCCCATATTACATGGTAATTGAGCTATGACAAATTTGAAATCACAAGTCATTTTTACTATCCTAGTGAGCAGTAAGAAGGAATGTGGGACTAAAGCCTGCACATACTTTAGATCATGGGAAAGAAACCAAATGTTTGCACATAAAAAACCTCCAATGACATTCTACAATGTGTACTGAATTGCAAACTGCAAAGAACATACAACTAGCAAAAATGACTTACAGTGGGACCTAATGACTGCTAAAGAGAGAGTTTATTTATTCACATAGCTACACTGTTCTTTGTTATACACTATCTCAGTCCCTGTAGCTCTACCGCATGAAAATTCATTTCACTGACAAGTTTCCCATGCACAGCTACAAGTAAAGTCTCCTTTCAGCAGTTGGTCATTTTAGTTATAATTGCTAAAAACGGTTCTGTTGGTACTTCATTGTCTTCATACTTGCTCTGCATTGAGACTTTAACTATTTTGATTTCACCTGAAACTAGGTCATGTCTCAACAGGACTATCCAATTAACCAATTTAAAATAAAATAAAAAAAGGATCTGTATGTAGCTCTGATTAAGGTAATTAGATAATTTGAATTTAGAAAAGTGATGTCACCATATATCAGAGCTACTTAGAGAATAACACTTTTTAATTATTTTCTGTCTTCAGTATAATGTCAGTGTCTGATAAAAGTCCAACTTTGCCTTGATTTCATCAGCCACACATTTTTTTTGGTCCTCCTCTGTTTTGAATTCTTTAATTGAAGTGTACTAGACTTGATGAATTCTTGAAACCTGGACTCTGCAGAGGAGGATGGTTGCAAGGCCTTCCCACTACACGATGAAGCTGCATGCATCTTTTTATGTTTCTTGTTATGCTTGGATCTGTAAATTAAGCATGGTAAATGCTGAAGCCTGCTACGTACTACAGCATCTTGATTTCAAAAATGTATCTCACAAATGATACCAGGAAATATTTTGCTGATCAGTTTAATGTTGCTCTCAGTTGTTTATACTGTGTCAGTTCTGTGTGTTGGAGCTTTGCAACTCAAATCATGAATGAAAACAGGCTGTGTTAGAGTGAAACAAATCAAAGTGTGATACAAAATGAATATTAAGCCATGAGAAGACAATCTGATTTGTCAAAGCATGTACTTTACAGATCTCCAGGCGGGCATCAAATGGTATCTGTTTTTTCATAATACAATACATAATTGGTGTTAGGTAGTTGGTATAATGGTTAAGGTATTTACTTAGACACAAGGTACAGGGTTTGAGTCTCACCTTTGAAAGGGAAATCGGTTAGGCTTAAAATGGCCCACAATGGCAGCTATCCTAGTACTAACCTATGAACCTCATAACCTATAAGGGGTACTGTACTTTAAGGCAGCCATCATATGAGCCATTCACTTCACACGTAAAGAAACAAAACTTAGTCTTTGCCTAAGAAGACCATATCCTCATGTCCTAATAGCTGTACAGCTGTACTTAAATACATTCATATCAAGTATCTACATAAACTTCCTATGTGTATCTCTCACCTATGGACATTGCCACTGTTTACAAATCATTTTCAGATATATGGAATGCCTATAATTTCACAACAAGTGGCCACATATATTATGACAACACTGGGTTACAATGTAATTCCCCAATGTCCCTGCTATGTGTAATTTCCCATCCCTACCTATTGTAAAATGTCCTCACTTAATTACTTGACCACATAACTTGGACTCCATAACCCTTGTGCTAGCATTGGTACTCGAGCCCATTGTTCCCATAAGGCAGAATTTTCACCATAAGATGTCCTGCGTACATAATATGATCCTTTTGCACATCTTGCTTCTGTGCAGCAATGACTGTAATGCTTTGAACATCAGCAGTGTGTGTTATCTGCTAATAAAAGCACAACTACAGCACTTTTGGTGTTTCATGCATGATTAGCTTTGACTCTGCACTCTGTGCCATTCATGTATTTTGAGACTTTGGCAGAATGGGATGACAGTTCCATCACAGTGAGCAGGACTATGCTTTGTTCTCCCAATCTTTTAGAGTCTGATACATAGTGCAAATGAGTTATTTCAGTGTAATTTTGTTCTCTCCACAGGCATACCTGAGTAACTCATTTAGGCTGAAAGTAAGTCTTTTTGAATCCTAGGGATGCTTATTGTAATTACTACACAGTACCCCTGCATACCGCACTGATTGTTTTATTTGTAATTAGCTTAATGAGATTGATCTGAATGCTGACAATGGACATAAGACATCTGTAAAATGTTAGTATATACATAGGATATTTGTAATGTAATGGTGGCACCCAAGAGATCTATAGCAATATAATCCATTAGTTAAACTCATAATCACCCTCAACAATATATATCAGAAGTATTTCTAAGATTATTTATTTCATGATCTAATAACTACATGATCTAAAGCTACAATCACTTGCCCATCAGTGCATACTGAATGCAGTACAGAAGGATATTCATGGTGTACCTGTGCACTGCTCCTTTGCAATTTGGTGAGTGCCACAGCCTGAACTCTACACATTGGGGGTGGAACATGTAACTTGGGGCACACAACAAAGCAGTCTATGCATTTTGTGTCCAAATATGTTGGCCATCATTGGGACAATCAAAGAAAAGGTAACAAACCAGGGCAGTTTGTGAAACCTTACCTGTATATGTCAGTTGACACACAGTGGGCTGCAGTATGCAACATTATAGATAGGTAGCACTATAAGCACTCCTGCAGCAGGACACATTATGGCAAAGGGAGACATCCTAGCAGCCTGCAGATTCTACATGTCCTAAGCATTGGAAACACTGGGTCAACCACAACACTAAAAGGAAAGTTACACAGCATGGTAGGCAGGAAATCTAGTCTAAAAGGGAGTATGAGTAGGACCAGGAAGAGCTGAAATAAACATGCTGTGATCTGGGAAGGACATGAGCAGTGTGTGTGTGTGTGTGTGTGTGTGTGTGTGTGTGTGTGTGTGTGTGTGTGTGTGTGTGTGTGTGTGTGTGTGTGTGTGTGTGTGTGTGAGTCTCATCCCAGTATACCTATCAATATTTTTAAACCTATACTTATATGTCCTGAGGGTAGATGAACTTATGGAGATCTCTAGATGTTTTGGGTATGCTCTGTATTTAATGTAATTATACCCTGCCACTGGTGGACATTAACTTCCTACAACCACAGGTTGGGGACATATGATGATGTCATACATCCTGGGAAAAAAAGACACACTGCCATGCTGGGTGATAGCCTTGATACAAGGTGTAGCTGTCTTTGAAATGGATTAGCTATGTTTTTTTGTGCTTCCCTGTTCATCTGCATATGGTCTGTATACCATAGGCAGGCACAGCATATGTCAACATACATCCTATGCAGCACCAGTATTTTTGTCTGTGGACCTTGTAAAGACTTTTTGCATGAGTTTGCCAGGACATTGGCTCTATGCCCAGAGTACCATGTCTACAAAGCCTACTGTTAGTGTCATAGGCCTGGTAGTTGCATTTATTTCACCATTTTATCTATGCCTGTTACTGAAATAAATAAATGTGCATATTTAGAGACAAGACAGTTTCTCGTGTTGCAAAAGGCGTAGAACAAAGGCTTGCTCATTTTATATACAAAACAAAGCTTCTGACATCTAGACAGTCATTTTTCTGCAAGGTACTGAGTGACTTGTAATAGATTTGCCAGTTATTTCATCAAAGCTGCTTTTTATCCCACTCATGTAAACTGACTGTACACCCTTCCCTGAACTAATGCACAAATAGCATTACAACAATCCAATCAGAAGTAAAATGAGCATGTTCAGTCCATGTCTCAAAATAAAATCTGTCTTCATCCCAGTGGATGGCAACATTCCTGGCAATGCCTGAGATCAATGGCAAGAACAAATATTCTGTAAATCAGATGTCAGGCAGGAAGACAATGCAGAAGATAATTAGCACATACAAAACGTGGAAGAGCAATATACCCATATCAATGGAAAAGGACTAAGAACCACTCTTGAGAGATGATAATGGGACAGAATAACTGAAAGCTGCACTGTAAAATAGTGTCAGTGTTGATTATTCGACTATCACTGTACCTGAGACTGTCTGTACATACCTTTTTTTTGTGTATACATTATTTTATTTTATTTGACATTTGTTAACCGGGATAGTCCGACTGAGCCAGAGCTCTTTCTCCACAGAGGCCCGGGGAGAAAAGCTCCACAGAAAAACAATTAATTACATCAGTAAGATATAATACAAGAATTGATAAAAACAGTATACAGGCAATATATGTGACACAAATAACATACAGATCATACTAGCTGGTAGGATACTAAAGTTGAAGGTATTAAAACTATATGTGGACTTACAGAAATAAACTGGGATTGCGCATAACAATGTATAACCTTAGGTTCAGGAAGACATATTAACAATATCTGTTAGATGGTAAGCTGTGGAGAATTACTATTAGTAGAAAGTAATTGAGGGGAGCTGAGAAAGTACTATTAGAAGAAAGTAATTTAGGGGAGGAAGGAGCTATAAGAATTGGGAGAAGGCATGTATGTAAGGTTAGAAGATAGGTGTCATACCAAAAATATTGAATAATTTAATTGTATTTATATATTGGGTTACCAAGTATTGCAACTTTTCAACTCAGAAGAAAACAGATACCAATTTGTACTATTAACATTGTAATTTAAACATGACTTAGCAAAGGAAGGAATATCTAGAGTTTTTGGCACTAGGATCCCATTGTTCATAGATAGTTACTATGCATGTGGTCCAGAAAACCATTGAAGAACACATTTCAATTTCCCCAGAACATCGTCTGGCTAAGTGAATCGGTTAGTCATAGAATAATCAAATGTAAGTGAAGGGAATCAAACCATGGACTAGAGGGAGCTGCTCATAGCCTTAATGCTTTACACTATTAGATTGAGTCTGACTTGCTAAAATAAAAAATTGGGTTTGTTTTTCTGCAAGTTGTGAAAACATAACATGATATTAAAAATGTATTGAGAGATTGCATTTCATCCACCAGTGCCTGTTATTCTCATATTATAATTATTCATCTAAAAAGACATTATAAACATGCCTCCTGAATATTTAGAGCATTCAAGTAATGACTTTCAAGTAGGAAACTGCTGTATATTTTTACCTGAGAATGATAGACTGAAGTATTAAACTGCATTGCTGCAATCCATTAGTGTTGCCACTGGGTAAATAAATGACAGACAGTGGAACCTCTTTTCTTAAATTTTAGTGCAGACAGTTCAGGGCTGGATAACTCAAGAGTTTTAGCCATTTGCATTCCAATCACTAGCCAAAGCATGAACCTTGACATAGGTTATCTTTGCTCGGATAATCCCCCAGAGAAAAAAGAACACATAGCTGCCAATCCCTCTTTACTCAGAATATAGTCACAAAGTCATTCTAGCTTCCCTGTTCATCTAAAGTACATTGCAACATGGCATATCTCTTGATCTTGCCTATGTTGTATATTGTGTATAACACATTACATTTCAATTTTCTTTAAAAAGCTCGTTCATATACCCAGCACAACTGCATCCTTTCCAAAAACCACTGGCATTACTAAATCAGAGGGTTACAACACTTTGGCAAGTTCAGTGGTAGGTCATAAAGTCTACTCAGGAAAAGTACATTGCATTCTTTATAGCTAAACAACCTATTGTATCTGATATGCCTTAGGTAAATTTGAATTAAGTGCAGTATTGCAAACTTTAAGTCTCTAGACTTAGTTTCAGGTTTCATTGCTGCAGGGTAGAATGTATGATTTTATGTTCCCCTAACTTGTAATTGAAACTAAAATATACTCTTTCAAGCTACTGTTATAGTGGAAGTAAAATTTGTACCTGCTGTGAGTCCCTCCTCCCCAGTAATGACTTCAATTGAAACTGCATACTGCAGTAGAAGAAAAACTGAATGGCCTTTGTGAGGAGACCATCTGCTGGCTAAGTGATATGCATCTAGCTGGTGATTATCTGACTGCATGGGAACAAACAGGAGTCTGTTGAATCAGGCTTCAAAAAGTAAACTATAATCAATGTCCTGGAATATGGAGATGACTGGAGTTGCTTGCCGATGACAGGGCATATAGGTTATAATGAGAATCTGTCTGTCACTGAGTGACTAAGTTGCAAATTATAGGGACATGAAATATGACCTTCTGTAGAAAGTATCCTACTTTAAAAACACAAGAAGATTTCAGTTCTCAATGGAATGAAAAGTATTTCTTTCAATGTAGTCCTTTACCTTAACTCATTAAATTATAATGTTGAGTTTGATGAGAAATGTGTTCTGAAATAATATGTTTGCCATGAATGCTAAAAAATAATATCCTGCTCTTCCTTGACTTTAAGGCTCCTGCCTCAGTAATTAATTCCATGGATTAGGGCTTGTTTTATTTAGGAATTGCTTAATCAATGGAGTCAATTTCCAAAGAAAAAGGTCTTTTTGTAAGAACACAGCAACCCCCATAAACTGCTGAACCACATGACCTGTCATGAAATCATGTACTTTTGTCAACTAATCGGAATACGGTGATAATTTCCTGCAGCTGCAGTCCTTTCCTGGCCACACAGGACACTTGAATTAATATTAATTTCTTTATCTTAATAGGATTAGAACTTAAAACTACCTTTCATGCTGAGGCAGAAGTAGCATATTAGCTTATTGTCATTTACACTGAAAGAAAAATAGAGCTGAACTATATGGGCAAATAAGCCCCAGGCCCAAGCAATATTCATTATCATGAATAAGAAAAACAGTAAAAGGAATGTATTATTCTTACATGCATTCAGAAATGTGTTATATTTTCAATTAGACAAGTAAACTGAGCTGCAACCATAGACAGTTTTAGACCCCAACAAAAAACATTTCAGTAAGATTTTTAGTTAATTTGTTTCTTTAATGTTTGTTAATCAGGATCATTAATTGATCTCAAAAGAATCACTCTCAGCCATGTCTGGGTTGTACATCTTCTGTTTTAGCAATAATTCATGACTGGGTGTAGATATCATAGAATTTACCCATGGCTAGCATGGTCGGATCACAAACCAAAGTCTGTGTGATTAACAAACTCAACCAGGGGTAAATCCTGTGATAGCCCTACCTAGGATATGATTATTGTTATTATACAGTGCTATTATTTAAAAACGAATTTGCTGACCTTTCTTAAATGATTTCATATAATAAGGCAGTGTTCTTCCCCCTATTCCACTATGTGCTGATATACCATGCATGTGTATGGTATCTACATCCACACACTTACATAGTACAACAGTACAAGAGAAGCTACTGAAAAGAGAGCATTTCCATAGTAGTTACACTCTCTTTTATTTATTCATTTATTTATTTTTTGCTGGGTTATATCTTGGCTTATATCAAAAGTGAAGATAATGGAAGGGACAAAAGGCAGAATCAGGTATATTTTTAAATATTACTGTGAATTTCTAGAAACGTTAAAAGAACAACAGGTTTTTGGCATCAGTGTTCATTCAGTGAATAACAGGAAGTATGAAACTCTAATGTTTGTCATTATTACCCAAATTAAATCTTCAATAGTTTACCAGAAAATCAAAACTGTTTTGACATATAGGGCAAATATATGAGGAAAAATATATGAGGAAAATCAGTAACATTCTGCAAAACATTTGATAGTTGAGAAGTATGGCTATTAGAAGTGTGATCAACTGGACTGCCAGCAACCAGACCTCACAACTATCCAGAATTTTGCAGAAAATCCTTGATTTTTCTAATATTTCACACTGTCCACCAAAAAATATGTTATGGATGATGTTATCAAGCATATCTCAAAAGAAAGTTTAGCTGCTTTAATACTTTAGCAGCTGGACTTCTTTCTTTTTTTATATATATGCTCTATTCTCAATACGCATGCTGATAGGGCTGTCCACTTAGCATGCACATTTCTGAACACTAATGACCCTATTATATAATATATATTATTTCAGTAAACTGAATAAGGTAATCAAATAGGAAACAAATTAAGCTAAAATCATTAATATATCACAATGAATATATGTTATAATAAAGTATTTACACTTCTCCAGTAGGGTTGCCAGCTGTCCAGTTTTTGACCGAACTGTCCGGTTTTCAGACAAATTGTCCAGTTAAAAAATTTCATCAAAACCATGAAGTCCATTTTTTTTTGTGCCACCAGAGGAGAGGAGAAAGTAAATGTATCCAGCTCAAACGGGAGCGGTACGATACACTACTAGCTACTACACAACAATGAAATGCTCTTAACTTCAGTATCCCTGGTAGCTACATAGTTTAGACAGTACATACATTAATTTAAGTGGCAGTGATGTAATACAAATGGACAAATTTTATTTTCTGCTATACGGATTGTAGAGATATCACTGGAAGGCAGTACTCCACGGTGGGAAAACGGTATTTTTTTAGCTATCATTATCCTACCAACTACCAAGCAGTGACAAAAGAAATCTTATAGCAAGATTTAAAATGCTTAAGCACTCTGCCAACATTGCCCAGTGTTGCATTGTAGTACACTCAGACTGATTTTAGAACTTCACCATGCAGTGTAATACTGCTAGCAATTAACACGCCCTGATTTGTATTATCCTCATCTACTATGTTGAACCGTATTCCATGAAACAAATTGTGCATCTTGCTTTTTGGGCACTTGCAGTTACCCAACATTGTTTTGCTTTTACTTGATTCTGTCGCAAGGGACCACATTGAAAAATAAAACTACCTCTTTGCCATGTTCAGAAAATGGCAAGTGTGCTAGCTGCATGTGATTTCTTTTCCTACATGCATCTTTCTTAGATCTAGAGGCTTGAGCCATCTTTCATTCAGTCTTATTGCCATTTTACAACTGCATAGCGGCGGTCCAGTCTGCATCTTCGTAAACTTGTATTAGAGCGCATTGTTGTAGGAAGTTACCTGTTTTAACCCGCAACTTTGGCGTGATATAGAAAAACATTAATGAAACTCTTTAAAGTATGTGTGCTTTTCTGAGATTATGATGTATACTTTGAAAGTAACATAAAACATAAGTCACCTGTTAGAAATCCATTCATCCACAACCCCTTTATCCCATTTTTTGCATATGTGACATGTAAAGAAAAAGAGTGGGAGGTCAGTCAGACCCAGTACAAGATCTTAAGTACTAGCATCTGAAATATCACACTAGGGGCAGTAACACTTAGCTCAATTGACCCCCACCCAATACAGGCGCAGCCAAGGACTGAAACTTCCTAATCCGAAGTACGAAACGGAAAATATGTTGCATCTTAACAACTGAGTACCTGTCCCACGCCCCAGTACAAACAGTATTTGACAGAACTTTCAAAATGCAAGGGAATGTTAAGATCATCATTTCTGAATGAGCAGTAAAGTGATGTTATTGACTTAAACAATCTTATGGGGTAAATCAAAACTTACAATTTTTTAATAGCAAAGATAACTGCTTGCTTTTTTTTGGATTTTTTTAAATCAGATTTACCACCATGTGCACAGGCTGCTAGCTCTTGACCTTTTATCTCCATGGATCATCCATAATTAGGTTTAGGAACATAGAAAATAAATAACTGGAGAAAAATGCACCATATTGACACTTTTCATCAATACTGGTACTTACATCTGCAGCAGCCTAGCAGTGCAATTAGTGCCGCCTATGTTCTTTTCTCCCCTTTAAGTATGGCTTAAGTCATCAAAGTGGGTGGTCCCATCAGCTGATGTCACTGTGATGTCACAAAATAGGTGGGGCATGGGCGGGAGAGGGGGTGGGAATGGGTGGAGTTATGTGTGATGCGAGGGGCATGACTTTAGTCCGGTTTTAGCCGCAAAGAAACCTGGCAACCCTATTCTCCAGTAAAAAAAATAAAAGGGAAAACAGTAAAACAGCTGCTCCTTCCTTGTTTCAAGCTGGGAATCAATAAAGGTTCTTCTTTGGTAATACTAAGACATGGACATGCACAGGCAACCTTTCATTAAGATGATTCTGGGTCTAACTTATAGATACAACTCTTGCAGTACTATAGATGGCTAGAGCAATCCAAAAGTGTTGACTTGTTTACTTAAGGGAGTAAAGGTGTGTAGATCTTGAAACTTTTGTACGTGTGCCCAGTTTTTCTCAGATTGCTGGACCTAAGATAGAAAAGGCATGTGGCTTCCATACAGTTTGTCTGTGGGCCTTGCAAAATTAATAGTATGATCTGCATTATGCTGAAATAAGTAACGTGTTTGTCTAATGCAAAGCTAATGAGCAAGAGAAGAAAAGCATTTCCCCAAAACCATCATTCTTTATAGTAATGGCAGACCACCAGCATATCTGTTCTTCATTTAAGGGTAACAGATGTTCTTAAAAGAGGTGTGCAGTTAGTTGTGTAAACATTTTAAAATGACATCTTGAGAGCTCTTGTGAATGCAGTGAAGTGCTAAGTACAATCCTACTGGACAGAAAAAAAAATATTTCAGAAAGCAAAAGTAAGTAGATAGACTTTTTAGCATTAATATAGCTAGCAAAGCAACACATTTTGTAAAATTCTTCCTTTGCAAAGCAAATCAGGCACTAGTTGATTTAGATCAGCTGTCTTCAAACCAAAAGAAACCTGAAGCTTTTTTGTTTCGTGTAACTGAGTGTGTCTAAATGAGAAGCTTGAGGCTGTAACTTAACTTTTTAGCTTATGTACATTAAATTACGTTGATGGAGGGAAATGTCTGCTGCACAGACTGTGCTCAAAATGTGAAATGTTGCTATAATACCTCTCAACCTCTTGGAGCAAGAAATCTGGACAAAGCCATAAATAAAAGTAGAACAAAGGCCCCAAAATTGGGGCAATTTTTAAATATTGCTCTTACAAACTTAGAAAGTTGATAGAATAAGATGTTTTGCATTAGCATGAATTTTTGAAGAGGTAGAGTATGAAACTCAAATCTATGCCATTATTTTCTAACTTCAATCTTTAAAGATTTGCCACTAATTCACCAGAAAACCACAATTTTATGAAAAGCAGACCAAAAATATTTCTTCTTCAAATGATTTCTTATTAACCTGATTTGTCAGTGTATATATTACTATAATTTCATTTTTTATATTTCTTTGTAATTTTTTATGTTAACAGTTTGTCTTGGAGCTTATCTCCCCGGGCCTCTACTGAAAATGGACATATATCCAGTTAGACTAGCCTGGTCAACAAATGTAAAATAGAATAAAATAAATAAATAAATAATAAATAAAAATATGAGGCAAAAATCTGGACATTCTGCGAAAATCTGTACAGTCGAGAGATAGTGGTATCTCAGTTAATAGTGTGGTAAGATGTGTGAGTGCTTTTCCAAACTTTTTCCTAGCTTTACCTTGTATGTTAGAAATCTAGTCACTAATCTGTTAAATGACTTAACTGTTGTTCTTTATAAAATTCAAGTGCAGGAGCTTCCAGGTTGTAAACTGAGAGGAAAAGCAGTAAAAAATGACAAAGTAAGGAGGGATAAACAATAAATCTTAAGCTGAGACAAAACTTGAAACAGATGTATGACACCAGCAATTTTGGTGTGTACATTTGTGAGTGTGTGTGTGTGTGTGTGTGTGTGTGTGTGTGTGTGTGTGTGTGTGTGTGTGTGTGTGTGTGTGTGTGTTTATAGCAGAAGGAAATCAGAATAATTAGGGCAGAATAGAATTATTTCAAATAAGGCACTGAGATGGATAGAAGTACTATACCTAGGTGGCATTAGAATTAATTCTGACATTAATTCCCTGCTGCTTTCCTATTCATTCTAAGGGGGTACAATGTATGATAATATCTGGAATGCATGACGTGTGGACCAGTAAATAAATCAGCTTCTGTAAAAAGTGCAAAGCATCTGTCTCTCTAACCTTTTATGCTCTAACAGAGGCAAAATGTAGTTCTACTTGCTCAGAGAAAAGGACATGTTCCTTTTGAATCAATCATTGTGACTGCACAGCATGTGATCTGCTATAAGCGTGAGTCATCACAGAAGCAAAGAAAAGCTGACTTATTGGTCTTGCACAAGAATGGACATTAAAATTATTTGTAAACCTATTTCGAAAGAGGTTGTTGTCCATATACCTAGCTGTAAGCAGCTCATGACTATTCAGTTGGTTACTTGTGATTACCCATCTGTTTTGGGCAGTGTATAGTTAACTCAATGATATACAACATGATAAGTGTGTGGTGAGAATATTGCTGCACCTAAACAAATGCACACATGCATGAATGTTTATCTTTGTACAATATGTGGAAAACTGACTGTACATTTATACTTTATAGCACATATGTTTCATAATAAAATGATACATTTATTTCTGACTAGGCAAAGAATGAAAAAAACAACCATCTAATTGCGATATGATGAATTAATATGTTGCTAAGTGGCCTTAAGGTGGAAAGACTCAAAACTTGTAACTTGAGTGCAGGAAGCAACTAGTTAACAGTTCAGGACCTTAATCCCACTATCCTCAACTTTGCCAATTATGATGCCTTTTTCTAATGATCTTTTCTCATCATAAGGCATGTTCAAATTATCAAAGTTAAAGTCTTGCTATTTGAGATCCCATGGAATACTTGGGTTTTACTTCCTCGCCCAGTACAGACTGATTTGTTTTTTTGTGAAGTCCATGATATATGCATAATTATTCATTAACACCATTAATTCAAAGGCATAAATAATGCTCCTGTAATGTTTTTTCATGGTTTAACTTTTCCATCCATATGAAATTACCACTGCATGGACAAGTCAAAACTTCATACAAAATGTTACATCTCAAAATCCTTCATGGTCACTCTGCCAAGAACAGTCTGATGCCAGATTTCTAGGCTGCTTGTCATTTCTTATTGATTTGTGATCCAAGCAGGATGAAGTTGTCAACTATTTCTATTTTTTCTCCTTCGATAAAACTATATTGATTTTTGCAAGTTACCAGGGTCTTTTTCTTCTTAATTTTAAAATTAAAACCCATTATGAATCTATGTTGCTTAATCTTTCTAAACAGATATTACAGATCATTTTCATTTTCAGCCAGTAAGTTGGCATCATCAGGATAGCAAAGGTTTTTATTTATTTCCTTTGTTAACTAGGTATGCCAACTGGTCTATATCTGGATTATTTACAGCCATCACCTAGGGCATAATGCAAAAACATAGCCAAAAGGAACACAGCGTATTACGTAAACCATAGAAAACCATAATGTGCAACACAATATAAAAAAATAGCTTGTAATGTATATGGTATCATGAGTAGTAGATTTCTGCAGCAATAATATATATTCCAAAAACTGAAAAAGTATACTAATTGAGATAATCATAAGTAAAAAAAAATCCATATTACTTGTGTGCAAAGCAAATATCTGAGATTCAGAGGTTACAATATGCCTAGGTTCCTAGTATGTTCATGGAACCATAATTTAGCCTAAAAGTAGTAATAAATAATGCCAGATAAGAAATTTTAATAGGAAATAAATGTCAGACTCAGCATAAGTATGACAACTTTTTAGTAAAGAAACTGGCTCACCCCATAACCCTTGGACATTTACACATATCTTTCTATCAAGTGAGATTTTAGGTGTTTTCTGAAGGCTGATAGAGTATCGCGCTTTTATTTTTTGTGGGATGGGATTTCAGGGACTAGGGGTGTTTTTGTAGGAGGCTTTCCTGATTACTACTAGAATACAAGACGCTCTTTGTGTCTGAGGCCATCGTAATTGCTTAGGGTTATAACTGGAGTGTCTTATGAGAATTTTATTTCTAAGAAGTAGGAGGTAATTGTCATTTAGTAGCTTAAAGTTAAGCTACTAAGTAAAAATTTTGATATGGCTTTGATGACTAACCATGTGGCTTTTTGTAAGCTTTTTGCAGGGTCACACAATGATGTTGCCAATTATTAGGTAGCTGGCTAAATCTTAATATTTTATTCTCAGCAATTTGCAATTGATTTATATTATGTACCGACTGTAATGTCATAATGGGCAGGGCATATTCAAATATGGCCAAAAGCACATTTAGTGGGATTCTTGGCTTCTATGGTTAAAAGATGGGAAATCTTATATTACACTTTTCATTTCTTTAATTACTTCATCTATCTAATACTCTTTCAGCTTATAAAACAGAAAGTTTGACTGAATGCAGCACTAAGATAATTTTGATGGATGGCAAAGAGAATAGCTATATTTTATGTGCCATTGATTGACAGTGAATTGGAGATGGATAGGATTTTATGAGTAACAAACACCAAATGTGCATTTTTAAGTGGTAATGGAGAGTTTATTTTTACAAACCCAGTTCAACATTAGACAGAAATTTTTTTATAGTGGTGTAGTGCTACATTTAATCCAAGATGAACTGAGGTGGACTACCAGCCACAACTCTGAGCTGAGTTACCAGATGACTAGAAGCTTCTGAGCTTCCCAAAAACTATAAGTTGTCTTTTTTTTTTTTTTTTTTTTGCTTGATTGTACTATTTACTACACATTTTATTGTGTTCTGCTTATTTAATACTGTATTTGAATATTGTAAACTAAACTGCACTGTTTGTGCTGCATTTGTCTGCCTTAATGTGCCTGTTAAATCATATTTTGTTGCTGTTTTCACTGTTTGCAAATATGTTTTTGCTATTTTCACTGTTTTGAAAGTAATTGTTGCTACTTTTCACTGTCTGCAAAGCATCATTTGGGTTTGTTCCATTATCCCATCAAGCAGTGTCTTAAATAACTCCTTTTTTGCTATTTAAAACATTCCTTAGTGTCTCCTTGCTGTTTTTCTACTATTTAAATATTTTTAGTGTCTCATTGCTGTTTTCTGATGTTTAAAAAATTTTTTATTGTTTCCCACCCAAATTAGTATAGCTAGTAGCTGTAGCATAGTGCTGCGGTAGCGTTGTCGCCTCACAGTAAGACGCTGTCCGGTTCAATTCTCTAGAGCGTCTGCTGCATGGAGACATGCGTGAATGGGTGTACCTTCGTTGAAGGTTGTGCGTCAGGCCTGGCAAGCTGGTACATAAAAATCAACTGCCAATCATTAGCGGACCGGAGTTCCACTGTGGCGACCCCTAACTGGGAAAAGCCGAAAGACACAAAGAAGTAGCTGTAGCATAATCCAGAAACATGTTTTCTGCATCTAGGTCTGTTTGTAGTGGCTGCTGTATTCTGAGCACATTTCCAAGCCATCTTTGATTAGAAGGGGCCCTTCTGTACCCTTGTGAGAGAAGTGTGCTGATGAAAACTTGTCTGGTGAATGACGATTGGTCTAGGGCTTGGAGTAAGCACCCTAATTGGTTCTTTTGAGTTTGTTAAAGTTTTTTTTCTTTTTTTTTAAGTTTTTAGCTTCTGGAATTTAAGCCCCACATTTGAGAGAGCTTCTGCTTGTTTAATCCAAACTGAAATGAGGTGGGCTACCAGTCACAACTCTGAGCTGAGATAACAGATTACTAGAGGCTTCTGAGCTTCCCAAAAACTATAAGTTGCCTGATTTTTTTTTTTTTTTGCTTGATTACACTATTTACTGTACTTTTGATTGTGTTCTGCTTATTTAATACTGTTTTAATACTATAAACTACACTGCACTGTTAGTACTGCATTTGTCTGCATTGCTGTGTCTGTTAAATCATACTCTGTTTCTGTTTTCACTATTTGCAAAGCTTTTTTGCAGTTTAACTGTTTGTAAAGTTACTTTTCACTGTTTGCAAAGGATCTGTTTGATTTGTTCTATTTTCCTGCCAAGCAGTGTCTTAAGTAACTGATTTGCTTGCTGCTTAAACATTTTTTAGTGTCTTCTTGCTGTTTTTCTACAGTTTAAAACATTTTTAGTATCTCACTGCTGTTTAAAACATTAGTTAGTGTTTCCTGCCTAAATTAGTTTAGATGGTAGCTGTGACATAGTCCAGATACATGTTTGCTGCATCTGGGTATGTTTGTAGTGGCTGTTAAATTCTGAGCACATTTGCCAAGCATTCTTTGATTGGAAGGGGCTCTTCTACACCCTTGTGAGAGAAGTGTGCTGATTGGAGCTGTCTGGTGAAAGGTGATTGGGCTAGGGTTTGGAGTAAGCACCCTCATCTTTTGAATTGTTTTAAAGTTTTTTTTTAAGTTTTTAGCTTCTGAAGTTTAAGCCCCACACTGGAGAAGGTTTCTGTTCGTTTGCACATTATGCAGCACCACTCACTGCCGCACAATTGTGTGGCATAGCCGGACAGATGATTTCAACAAATTTTCCTTTAGATACAGCTGTAGTACATTAGTGTAGTCCTCATCTTTAATGCATTTGTGGTCTAAGAAGTATTGCTAGTGAGCTGTGACCTATTAAACCACCAGCCAAAAACCCTGTCAGAAATACCCATCTACAGTGCACCCTCCTAGATCAGTCCTGACAGCACCCCTTTGTGATTACAGTTCTTCAAACCTAGCATTATGGACAGTTGGACTACCCTTTTTCTCCTACCGGCCTTGTTGACTTGGGTCTCCTGAGGCAGTGTAGCAACTGGCTCATGTACTCTGACAGCCCTGTACTAATAACTCATTCTAGTACAGATTGCGAGAAATGTAGCTATACCAAGAATCTTGAATCCCTGCTCTCTCGCACTTGAAACATTAACATGGGTAAGATTGTCAACTCACCCACCAGTACTAATGCACTTACTACCACTATTCATACACATAGCATGCACCAAACACATAAATCAACATATGTGGAGGTTCTCTCAAAAAAATGACTGAAATACCAGAGACCTCCAAAACAAAAGACTGCTACAACTATCACAGTTCCCACAGCACCCAAGACACATAGCAACACTAGTGTCTTGCCTACCAAGTCCTTAAGGTGTAAAACTCAAAAAAAACAAATTTTCTTGCATTGGCAACTCCATAGTGAGACACATGACTGTCCCACTCACCAGGATAGATAAGGAGAAAGTCACTGTCAGCTTCCTGTCTGGTGCCAGGATTTGCCAGATCATGGATGCACTCAGGTCACTTGACAACAAGTACCATTATGATTCTGTCATAGCTCTTGTTGGAGTGAATGACCTGAGTCATACTTCACTGGACTATATGAAGAGAGATATGATTGAGCTCTCTCAGTATGTGTCCCAAGCAGGTATGTCCCTAGCCTTGAGCAGGATATTACCCTCACCTAGAAAGACGCCACAGTATAAACAAAAAATGATCAAGTTCAATAATTGGCTTAGTTTTTGGTGTCATTCAAAGAGGATCCAGTTTTTGTCAGCCTGGGATGTCATGGTCGACAAACCTCGCTACTTTGCCAGAGACAGTTTGCACCTGACACCACTAGGCTTTCAGCTGCTGGCAAAGGCTCTTGCCTTCCCCACAGTGCCTTTTTAGGCAAGGTCTCAAAAACAAAATTGCTGATGCGAAAATTGCCAACCATAACCAAATAAGGGTAATGCTGCTAAATGCTAGGAGCTTTAACCAAAAACTGCACAGCCTGGAATCACTTCTATCACTGGAGGATGTAGATGTCTGTGCAGTCACAGAAACCTGGTTCAAGGCCTTAGAGAGTACTATGGCCATGCAAGGCTACAATGATTTCCACACCTTCAGACTGCAAAACGAATGTGTGAGAACCAAAGGAGACTGTGTTTCTACTTATATTAGGGATAAATTCACCTCCTGACTAGTTATATTGGATAAGTCCATGGAGTTACTTCACATTCAGATTACTGTCGGTAAGACCCCCATTCAATTCATAACTAGTTATAGATCCTCCTCCATGGATCATGATGCACACAAGGCCTATTTGACCAAACTGGAGTCAATCCAAATATTGCCAAACACTCTGGTCATAGGGGATTTCAATTATCCCGCCATCAACTGGGAAACCTAGTTAAGCCCTAACTCACTAGCACAAAAGTTCCTTGACTTTGTTAACTGAAATGCCCTGGAACACATTGTTCAACCCCCAAGAGGAACAAAAATACTATATCTGGTCCTCACTAACATGACAAACAGATGTACCACTGCAACTGTTGGACCATCATTAGTCAAATCAGATCACAAATCAGTCACCTTTGAGCTGGCACAAAAAAACTTCACCAAAGCAAGCTATATCCTCCTAGGGGATGGTATAAATGCCTTCCAAGCCCCACCCCCAGCTGGAAGTGGTAATTACACCAAAGCTTACACTAAAGCCCTGTACAATCACTTGTATAAGTGTATAGGCTTGGCTGTTCCACAGAGAATCAAAGCCAGAGACCCAAGTAAAAACAAGCTGCCTTGGTGGACATCCATCATTAACAAATGCAAAAAGTTGCTGTCTAAGCAAATTAGGGTCAGGTCCCAACAATGGAAAAGCATCCTCATCAGCCTCAACAGGCAAATAAGACAACATGGCAAATCCTCTAAGGGTAACTTTGAGAAAAATTTATCAGTCACAGTTAAGGATAACCATAAGGCTTTTTACATCTACATACATAGCTTAAAAAGTATGACCCAACTATGCGGCGAACTAGTGACTAACAGTATCACACACACAGATCTCACAGTGATAGCAAACCTGCTAGTGGACATATTTGACAAACATTTCACTCCCTTATCCCCTCCAAACTTATCACAAACCTTTCCCCCAACCCCTCCCCCACCCTACATATTCAAAGGGTAGGTCATTAAAGACTTGTTTAAGGCAAAAAATACAGTTTCTATGGGACTAGACAGCATTCTAGGCTGTCTTCTAAACAATCTAAAACATGAACTAGCATCACCATTAAGTACCCTATTCAATCACAGCCTAACCATAGGCTTTTTCCTGCAGAATGGAGAACAGCAACAGTTATTCCCCTCTACAAAGGTGGCTTAAAAACAGACCCAATGAATTATAAACCCATAAGTCTGACTTGCTTCATCTGTAAAGCCGTGGAACTTATCATGATGGACCTCATAAATAAAGACATAGGTGACCTCCAAACCCTGGATCCTACCCAATTTAGCTTTGCCAAGGGCAGATCCTGCCTGTTAAACCTGGTGGGTTTCTTCAAAAATGTGACCAGGGCCATTGACAAGGACAAATCTGTGCACACCTCAGCTTGGAAAAGGCCTTTGACACAATCCTACACTCAGGCATTACTGATAAACTTGGCAAACTGAATATAAACCCCTTTGTTGTAAGATGGGTTGCCCACTGGCTCACAAACCAGTCACATGCTATCAAAGTGGGTAACCCCACATCAACCAGCAGACCTGTCACCAGCGGGGTGCCACAAGGGTCAGTGCTGGGCCCCTACTGTTTGGAATATACTTCTCAGAAGTTCAGGCCAAAACAAGGCGGCTGTGGCTAACCACGTTTGGGATGACTGTAAACTGGGTTCAATTATTAACTCCTCAAATGATGTCAGTATACTTCGGGATGTTCTTATACAGACCAATGACTGGTGTCTTAGTCATGGTCTCAAACTGAATGCAAAGAAATGTGTCCTTTGGTAAAACAATGTCCCTACACACTATCAAATTAACAACACTATCCTATGTACCTACAAGATGGTAAGAGATCTGGGATCACCAAGCAGACTGTGACCTTAACTCATTCCCTCCAGTACAGCTCTTTTGAGTGTGTACCTTTACCTCCCAGTGGGTGTGGCTTGAGCCTTTAAAAATTAAGCTATCACCTTACAGTTCAAACAAATATTCATATCTCTGGAACCAAAAACTGTAAATGACAAACTATTCAGGATAAATTAATCTTTACATTGGTGGCATCCATTCAGTTAGATGCTTTAAACTAGATTGTATAAGCCAGAATAAAGGCAGTAAATACTAATTTTATAATGTTGTATAAACAGCTTATGATAACTTTTCAAGCAAGACAGATATGGTGAACAGAATTTGCTTCATACATCTCTGAGTTTTCATATGAGGCTATGTAGTTCTGTCTGTGTTATCTGAATATTGAGGTATATAGAAAAATATGAAAATTATTCATAGGTTCATAAATTCATAGGTGTGTACTAGACTAATGGCCTTGGAGCCTTTACAATCCTAGCCCATAGGATTATCCTGGCATCATGTCACCCAACCTTAGTTCTCAATGCCTCTGTCGGGTAAAGCCACTGGAGTGATCCCTGGGGTGAATTTTCTATTTCCCATCAACTCATCAAGATTTCTCTAGAAGATGGCCAGTGAGGTGCTCTGCTTGACATGTATGGAAAGTCTATTGCAGAGCATTGGCAGTCTCTGGGTTATGAACCTGTCCCTCCAGCATGTTCTGTTGATTGTGGGAATGAGATTGAGGTCTCTGGAGCATGTGGTGCGGAGGGATTGGGATTTCTTTAGATGTAGCATTTCTAACAGTGCTGGGTCAGACATGGCTTTGTAAGTCAAGCAGCGATAACCTCTAAGTAGGTGATATGAGACAGAATAGTTGGATTTTTTTTTAGTCTGTCCATATAGGACAAATGTTTAAATCCTAGGATCCTCTTTGTGAGGTACTTTTGCAGCCTCTCCAGTTGTTGCAGGTGTTTAGTGAGGTACATGCTAAATGTGGTATTGTACTCAATGATTGGTCTAATGAGGGAAGAGTAGAGGGAGACAATGACCTCTTTCTTCCTGGATGCAAAACCTTTAGTAATGAGATGTGCCACATAGAAGGACTTTCTGACCACAGTAGCAATGTGGTGGTCAAAAGAGAGGCTGCTGTCAACCTCTGTTCCCAGATCTCTTATAACGCCTTTTGTGTTCAGTGACTACCATTGGTGTAGTAATTCATGGGAACCGAGTTTTTCCCAAAGGGAATGACGACACATTTTTGTGGCATTGAGCTTAAGGCCATGGTTCTGACACCAGTCATTGGTCTCAGTGAGGCCTTTCTGTCAGTTGTCAGCATCACTCGGGGAGTTAATAATAGCTCCCAACTTGCAATCATCTGTGAACTTTGTCAGCCAGAGTCCTTTCATGTTGGCTTGGACTTCAGAGAAGTAGATACCAAACAGGAGAGGATCCAGGACCAAACCATGTGGGACTCCAGTCATGACTGGCCTGCAGTCTAACTTGGAGTCAACTACTTTCATACTCCGGGTTCTACCTGTGAGCCAGTTTGCAACCCATATAGTGATATAGGGGTTGATGCCAAGCTTAGTGAGTTTTTCTATGATTCCTGAGTGGGGAATAGTATCAAATGCCTTGGCCAGATCAAGGTAGGCTGTATGAACCACCTTGACTTCATCCCTGCTCTGGTGACTGACTCAAAGAAATTGACCAAGTTGAGCAGGCATGATCTACCCTTCACAAAACCAAACTGTGTGGGATCCAGAGTTTTGAGATTCCCTATATCCTTGTTTATTAGGTCCATGATGATGCGTTCCATAGCTTTTCATATCAGACTCGTCAGGCTAATGGGGTGGTAGTTCCCAGGGGCTGTAGTCGGTCCTCCTTTGTGGAAAGGGATGACTGTAGCAGTGCACCATTTGGTAGGGACAAAGCCTGAGGTGAGACTGTGATTGAACAGGGCACACAGGTGAGTTGCCAGATCACTCGGTAGTTCATGTAGAACACAGCCAGGGATATTGTCAGGTCCCATAGAAGCTGTATTCTTGGCCTTGGACAGTGCTGTTTTAACCTGTGCAGCAGTAATACTGGGTGCCTGACAATCTCCTGTTAATGTGACAGGTCCTTTGGGGGGGGTAACATTGGAAGTGAATCTGTTAGCCAGTATATTGGCAATATCTGTTGGCTCGGTATAGGAGGTACCATTGTGCAGTAGCTCAGAGCAAATCTGTGTATTGCCGTGGAGATTCTTTACATAACTATAGAAGGCCTTGTGGTTGTCTTTACTATTTGCTGCAATTTGTTTTCATAGCTAGCTTTAGAGGATATGATGAGGGATCTCAACTTTTTGTTGAGGCTGATAAGGGAGTTTTTACATTCTTGAGACTTCACCTTATTCTGCATCAGTTTCCTCCTTCTGTTGTAGAGTTTGTTTATGGCAGGGGACCACCAGATTGGCTTCCTTTTTTTGGAGAACAGCATCTTGGTTTTGCTGGGTATGGTGAGATCCATGCATTTGTGAATGTGTTTGTACAATGCATTGGTGTATGATTTGGTGGTCATGCAACTGATCTTCATTTGCATGGGTGCCGTGAAGTTAGCCACCTCTGTTTTTAGGAGCCCAAAATTAGCTTTGGAGAAGTTTTTCATGGTGGTTACCTTTGCAGGGTGGGGGTGGGAGGGATGTGGATTTCCAAGGTGATTAGGTGATTAGTTTGTGGTAGGATATAACCAGGGAGGAGTTGACTATTGGTGTAGAGCAATGGTCACCCATGTTAGTAATGACCAGGCCAAGGATGTTGCTACCTCTAGTGGGGATATGAACGAGCTGGTCCAGGGCATTGGAATTAATGAATTCCAGGAAGCATTGGGCAAGTGTATTGGTACATGAGTAGTTTTCCCAGTTAATGGAGGGGTAGTTGAATTCGCCCAGTATGAGAGTGTTGGACCTTAATATTCTCCAGGGTGCATAGGAACATGGCGTGTGAGTCTTGGGACATGGTTGTGGACCTATAGCAGGCTACAACCTAAATCACTGTCTTACCCAATGCTACCTGCACCTGAAGTATATCAGATGAGTTATAGTGGGCTACTAGTCTGGAGCTGTGCGCATCCTTTATAAATATGGAAACACCAACACCTTTGGAGCTTCAGTCCAAGTTCTGCGGCTGAAAGGTGTGGAATGAGTTATAGCCTGGTAGTGCAGGGGTGCTTTCTGCTGCCTTGAACCAGGTCTCTGTTACGGCATAAATGTTGATGTTCTCCATTTTAAGGAGTGCTTTGAGCGAGTGCATTTTGTGATTTAGACTTTTAGCGTTGAGCAGCATGACCCTGAGATCGCATTTGTTTGTAGCTGTTAAAGTGGTAATTTGGTCTTTGGAACACTGCACACAACACAAATAAACAGTATACAAATAATATTCAATATCTCTTTAGCTGCATTAGACAGAGGTCAAATATCAATACAATTGTATTTGCCATCACATATGCTTTAAGATGAAATCTTCTGATATCTTGTGTGTAACATGGTTTTGGAATTATTAAAGCAAATATGAAAAAGCAATATTTGACACCTAAAGGCATCAGTAGAGGTAAACTGCAGAAATGCCTGGAGGCACACTCAGCTGTAATGAGTTAACTTTGACCACCATGTGTCTACTGTAGTAAGAAATGCTTTCTGTGTAGCACACTTGATTAGCAAAGGCATCACCTCTAGAGCAAAGAATGTTACAATCCCTCTATAGTCGTCACTAGTCAGGCACATAATTGAGTATAATGGCCCTTTCTGCATGTACCGTACAAGGCACCTACAACAATTGGAGAGACCACAGAGGTTTCTAACTAAGAAGATCAAGGGACTCAAGCATGTGCCTTACACAGACCGACTAAAATCCCTCTCACTATACTCAGTATTGTATAGACTTCTTAGGGGAGACTTATGCCTGGATACAGAGCAATCTCTGACCCAAACCTAATAAATTTGCTGCACATCTGTAAATCAAATGGGATTAGAGTTACCCATTCCAGGGACTTAAATATGGCCTGCAACTTGCATAGGACATGTTGGAGAGACAGATTTGTCTCCAAGTGGCTAGTGACTGCCACATATTTGGCATAGACTGCCAATTCATGTGAAGCAGAGCACTTCTATGACACTGTTCAAAAAGAACCTGGATAAGTGGCGGAGGCACCATATATTCTTACTGGGGATAGTGCCCACAATCCTCCTGGACATGGACAGTCATTACTAAATACAATCCTGAGTATTGACAAGTCTATCTATGCTATTACATTGGGATAAAATGGCTAGGCTTGAAATGACCTTTGGGTTGATAGCCTAGTAACCTCCTATGATCCCATGATCGTGTGTTTAGCTGAGTGGGGAATTTAGTGCTTTTAGTAGCAGTAGTAAGTCATATTTTGTATAGAATACAGTCAATATTTTATTTAACTTTGTTTACTGAGAAAGTCCGACTGGAATAAGACTTTTTTTCACTAGAAAGTCAGGAAGAAAAGTTCTAAAAAGTTACAAAACTGTTAGAATTTTTGATACTATGAATATTAGATAACAATTCAATAATAAAAAAGAGAGAGCCATAACAGTAGACCCCATACTTATCCATAGCATACAAATGTGTAGGTATTTTTAGCATGTACTATCAAAGTCCTATTCATTAGGGAACTGTTAAACTGTAACTCCTTAACTGCAAAACTACTTTTTTTTACTTTATCTAGTAACTAAACACTAAAGAATATCTCCTGGTAAAACAATTTTCCATACAATAGATTGAATCTGTTAAGCAGAGTTATGCAGTGATGGTACTTTACTTTGTTCTAAAACCATGATGTTTGTGAATTAGTACATCAACTTTAGGTTCATAGGTAAGTACTATACTAGCTGCCCTTGTGGGTAATTTCAAGAATAGTCAATTTCCCTTTCACAGGTGAGACTCAAATCAAGTACTTTGAATCTGGGACATAACCACCTTAATCATTATACCAAATTAGACTACATTTGGGGATGTAGTCCGGTATGTGCAAGTATTTGCTATGGGCTAATAATTGTTTTGCTGAGTTCGGATGTGGAACTTTTGACAGAGGTAGGGTCAATGAATGTAACATGAAGGAATTATTTGTGCTTTTAAAGCAAAATTAAAAAATGTGTATAAGAGGGTCAGACAGAATGAATTGTCCAAAATGCAAAAACATTTAGTATAGATGGTGAAGCCAGGGTTATAACTGTGATGAATTTTGCACACCAATTTTCAGCAGAAAATGTAGATAAACATTGAGATTCTTTAACAATAGTGTAGCCAGCATGCTTAGCCTACACAATGTAAGCATGTTAGAGTGAAGAGCAGCAGTGCTAATCAAATATGCATGCTGCTCATCATACCTACAAATTTGCAAGCACCTTTTAATGGCCAGCAATAGTGTTTGCAGCCATGAAAAGGTGCTTGCATGCCCCAGCATAGTAAGCAAACAAAATGGCTCTTTTATAGGTAAAGCTAAGATACAAGCATGTGCTGTAGCCCTGAAATATTAAGGGTAAATAAAGTGAAAGAATACTGGAAAAGGAGAAGTGAAATGGGGAAACTGAACACAAAGAATAATGATTAGTAGTGCATAATAAGGGGGAAGGGGAAATGGGTAGTGTAATCATATAGCACAGGCAAATGTGCTCAAGTGTCAAACATTCCTAACCTAAATCCTGCAATATTCATGTAATGATACTTAAAACGTCAATGGCAATACCGGTTGTGACACCCATGCACTGGCCCAGTAATCAAGGAGCCCCAATCCTCACCACTAGCAGTGATGGGCATGCACATTGGGAAGGATAACAAGTACACACACAGTAAAGTACAATTTCCCTTAAGAGCACACAGAGATCACAGTCAGTCTGGGGCTGGTTTCTGCCTTTCTTTCCAGATCCCCAATAAGACTCCCCACTGGCACAGCTATAGAGTGGAGTCCTTCGCCAGGGTTCCAAGCCAAGTCCTCCCAGCACTCCCTCTGTCCAACCAGTGCTTTATGTCTGACACAAACACACTTTGAGATATAATTTATATACAAACACACAGACACTCCTGGGGAAGGCTGGCACAGGTTCACTGGGCATGCCCCTTCTACCCAGGCTATAAGGTAGTAATCCACTGCCACCAGAACCCCTACTTATCAGCTACTATAAGGCCCTTCCCAAAGTGTGACCAATTTCACTGTGTAATAATACTGTTATCCAATTAGTAAGTGCGACCAGAACTTTTAAGGCTATTGGAGGGTTTTGTACAGTATCACCAAATGCATGCAATGCACTCTAAGAGCTTAAATTATCTCTACACAAAACAGCCTCAGTTGAAAGATTTAAAATATTTAATAATAAATAACAAAAACACAAGACAAATCTTCTCAATTTAACACAGTGCTAGTCAAGAGTTCAGACACGGGAACTTTAAAACAATACTGTAGGACAGTCTGACATAAATATAGAAAACAGCTAGTCTAATCTTACTATTTTCTACCTATTTCTAAGAGAAATACTAAAGTCTAAGATCCTACTGGAATACAGAGCAAGTGCTGCTGATGTCAGTTCTGAAGACAAATGCCAAATGCTATCGCTTTCTCTCTGAGATCTCTTAAATTGATAATACACCACTGCTGTCTCATTTTAGATTACATCTTTCTTGACACTTCTCTGGTTCCCAGGCTTCCAGAAACTCTAAATTTACATTTCCTAGTAAGCTTGCACCTGGTCAAGAAGCTACAACAATAAAAGACACTTGTTTGTTTGTCTTTTCCCGGTTAGGGGTCACCACAGCTGAACTCCGGTCCGCTAATGATTGGCAGTTGATTTTTATGGTGCCAAGTTGCCAGCCCAACACCCAACCTTCAACGAAAGCACTCCCATTTACGCATGTCTTTCAGAGGCCACTCAACTGCGGGGAGGACATGCAGACTCCACACAGGAGGTACTCCAGCCGAGAATCAAACAGGAAAACCTATTGCTGTGAGGCAACAATGCTACCGCTGTACCACCGCGGCTTACTACATATACATGTAAAATCTAGCAATTAACTCTTGTCCTAAGACAATAGAAAGAATTCCTTCATCCAGATATCCTGTCTCCAAGCTTTGAAATCAAACAGTCATAAAATGCTTTACTTTATCAGCTTTCTTCCAGCAGGGTGCATTGTGGTTACATTTTTGAAGTTCAGAACATATAACACAGTTTTTCTTACATTTAGTTTTCTTACATTTGTAAAACAGCCTCTGGATTATATTAATATTTACAATGATATAGAATTATCTACAAAATTCTATCTAGGTGGGCTGGCAGACTTTCAGATTTTGACACCGGTGTTATGCACATAAATAAAAACAAACATGCTAACAAAGGATGTGATGGGGTTATGAAGATGCAGTGTTACAAAGATGAGTTAAAATGTGATAAACATGTTAATAAAATGGTAAGTCAAGGTAACAGCAAGGGCAGAAGATACATTAATGGATGAATGTAGAGACTGCAGTTATTGTATAGGAGATGTATACACAGGGAATTTATGTATGCAAGACAGCACCACAGTTGTATTCTACACTTCAGCATGTATACACAGCAACAAATGGAGCTTACAGCTGTGGTGCCAGCTTGCATACATACATTCCCTGTATATGCATCTCATATGCAGCAACTGCAGTCTGTACATTTGTCCCATAATTCATCTTTTGTCCTTGCTAATTGCCACCTTGACTCACCATTTTATTAACATGAAATGGACAAGACAAAGAAATGTAAGTGGTACCCATAGGAAAGGGGTTGATCACCTAAAAACATGTAATAGATAAGCAAGTGTTCTGTACTCATGTAAATGTTAAATCATAGTATAACATGCAACATACATAACTGACAAATAACCACACAGATTGCATGATATTTCATGATATCACGTTTTACATTGTTAATTTGAAAATATCTCAGACATCATTATACTGGGCATGCTCACATAGAATTATAGGGAACAGTAACATAACAGCAATTCAACAGCACCAACACAGAAGAAAGTGTTGTAACACAGGTCCAATCAGTTTTTGATGGTCTGGCTGCATGCCACACAGTAAGACATGTTTATGGAAACCCTCATCTGCCATTAAACTGTATAGTTGAAAATAATGCCAGTAATAAAGAAATGTCTGGATTAAGATATGCAATACACAGCATAATTTTTGGGGAATAGGTAATGCCTCTGAGCAATGAATGACATAATAAACATTTGCATCATGTAATTTCTGAACACATGCCAGGACAGATATCAGACAAATGCATAGCAATCATGGATGCCATTGAACTATGCATATCAGTTATGTCATGAAGAACATCCTTGAATGGCTTACAGCACTTTCCTATAGGTTATATCATGAAGAACACCCTTGAAGGGCTTACAGCACTTTCCTATCATAAGGGGTATAGATGCCCTACCATGTAGGACAAGGTCTGAAAAATGTGGCTCTATGACTGTGCCATAACTAATGACTGTGTGTAAACCACTGCTGTCTGAAGACAGATGTTACCAGAGTCAAATCCCTCCCTGCCTATTATATTAGGCTGTCCAGATTTCTGTATTGACTGCATGTACCATATCAGACAGCAATGGAGTCTGCCACAAATAACTGAATTGAATGAGTGTATTTAGAAAGGAATTACAAATATAATATAAACAATTGGATTTACTCAGAATGCTGGAAAGGAGCTATACATGTTACTGTCCACACACCAGTGAGCAATATAGCAGCAATGCTTCTTTGACAAGGAAGCTGTTTCCATCATGTAGGACACACACTGTCCCAGAATTGAACCACAGCCTATCTGTGTAGGTCTGCTAAACAAGTCATTACTCAATTCCCATGCCACAGGAGCACACACCGCATGACATGGCCCGAATAACCATTTCACTGCCATTCAATCACAACCTGTGATGATGTTTCATTGTCCAAGATAAAGGTGAATAAGAATAACCAGATATAATGGTGTTTATATAATGTTGCGGTAGCGTTGTCACCTCACAGTAAGACGCTGTCCGGTTCGATTCTCAGCTATAGCGTCTTCTGAGTGGAGACATGCGTGAATGGCCATACCTTCGTTGAAGGTTGTGCATCAGGGCTGGTAACTCGGCACATAAAAATCAACTACCAATCATTAGCGGACCGGAGTTCCACTGTGGCAACCCCTAACCGAGAAAAGCCGAAAGACACAACAACAACCCTTTCAGGAACTGAAGAGCAAGCTATGTGACTCTACCGACTGATGGCATGTGTAGATGAACCACAAGCACCACAATGGAAGTCTTAACACAACTGTGACACTCTACCTATATTATCTTATTACATCAGATATATGTGTCATAAACAATCTCTTTGAGATAAAAGGTCTGGTGGATACTTCTCCCTCTGTAAATGGACACATAACTGTGGTGGATGTCATTCATACACTACAATATAAGGCCCAACAATACTAACAGGCACTGAATGTGGTTATTGAACACATGAGCATTTGGCAACAGAAAATTAATGATAATGTACAGGATGAATGCACCACAACTACATTTGTGAGATATGTCAGTATGTCAAGGCATGACATCATGTTATTGCTGTAAGGGATATGTGTGCCTGTAATTGCTGCACTGAGGCAACAACATACAGAATGTTGTCTCTTTCCCTCATACCAGAGGGGAACACATGCTACAAATGTTATGTAAGGAAATTGTAATCACATGTCATTATTATTCTGAATAAAACCATTGCGATGTGAGAAATGATCATATATTTTTGTATGAGGCATCAACATCTATACGTGTACACAGCAGATGCGTTGGACAACAGTGTTGGCGACATGTACTACCACAATAAGACTGACACAATATAGTCTAAGCAGTAATGGCTGGATTTGAACTAACTACCTAAGATCACAAGCTTTGAATTAGTGCTTGAATCACAGGTAGCACATGACATGTTGAGGTACAACTGAGACAGTGCACAGTTAAATATATTACATCACCACTGTTTATTATCTGGATGTTTATGCTAAGAAGTGGTCAGAGTACTCAATAACACTGTACAGCTACACATCATATATGTATTTAAGGAGTAATTTACACAGTATGAGTGTGAAAGACACATTCATAGCTGGCCTTAAACATCTGACACATTTAGTTACACAATTTATAAAGCACACTATCAAAGTCACGCATCATGGGAGAATTTGCACTCTAACTATGAGATACTGCAGCCATCATAATGTTATGTTATCCTTATGTGGCCCAAAAGTTTTTTTTTTCCCCTGGGGATACTAGAATTTGCAAGTATAACACTGTACCACTGTAAATCCATCTCTTAAGTGGAAGCATATATAGGTAGTTATGAGGTGGCCAACAATATATGACAGTAATCACTGTCACACTAAGCAGGGATTAATGTGAACCACCAATCAAGTTATACCATCTATACAGCGCATTATCTGAAGCCAGTTCCACAGGAGAATACTGAGTACAAGTGAGGCATACAGTATCTATGAATGTTTGGCATCAGCAGTGTATTGCCAAGGAGATGTGTCTGGTAAAATGACTGTTACAGCTATCAGGAGTTGTAACAGTTGCCACTGCAAAAATGTGTAAACCAATCCTGAATGCATTTACAGTCACACACACAAACATCTGTAGAAGGACACCTGCATTTGAACCTCCTACCTATGTACAAGTTTCTCATGTTGAGCATCAAACCTTTTACATATCTAGTTACACAATTTGAAGACCACTGTATTATTTTCAAGTGCCATAGGAGAAGTATGAGAAACTGCACTTTTGTCAGGATGACCTCATCATTGTCTTTCACAGAGGATGTTTCAGTGAAAAGTGGGATAAGGAAGCTGTGTGAAGTGTAAAATGTGTTCTTCTCATGCTAAGTGGATGCAGTGCCACGTATTACACACACTCATACATATACACGGGTACACACACATACACACACACACACACACACACACACACACACACACACACACACACACACACACACACACACACATGTTCCCCTTGTTGAGCACTGAACCTCCTACCAATCTAAAGAGCACTGTATTAGTCACAAGCACCACAGGAGAATGCTGACTACTAAGTGGAGAGAGTGCACTTTTGTCAGGATCACCTCATCAGTGTGTTTCGGCAAGGATGTTTCAGTAAAAAGTGGGATAAGGGAGTTGCCTGAAGAGTTAAATGTATTCTTCTCTGAGGGTATGTGGATAGAGCAGGTTGTGTTACACATACACAAAAGTTTACCATGTGGAGCATAAAACCTCCTACTTATCTAGTTACATGATCTAGGGCACAATGTGTTAGTCACTACCACCACAGGAGAAAAGTGATTTTAACAATGTGAAATAGCACATTTGTACTTTTTGAAAATCCATTGTTTGGAACAGATGTTACTGTGTATCACAGGTTGTGCAGCAAATGCATATGTGTACACAGGACAATGTAACATCACTATGACTGTCATATGTAATTACATGTTGTTATTGTCTTGTGGCTTTTCCCGGTTAGGGATTGTCACAGAACTCCGGTCTGCTAATGATTGGCAGTAGATTTTCACAAATGCTGAGGTACCAGATCGATGTTCAACTTTCAACAAAGGCACGCCCATTTACGCATGTCTTTCGAACTCCCACCCAACCATATGTAATTACATACTTTATTAAAATTTAGATACTGTCCCTTATGTACATTGCATTACTGTCGGAGACATTGACATTTTCACATTATGGGATGTCACAGACATTTGATATTGTAAACCAGTGGATTATTTATTTGTTATTTATTTATTTGTCTTTGTTGACCAGGAAAGTCAAACTGGGATAGAAATGTCCTTTTTCAGCGGAGGCCTAGGAAGACAAGTTCCACATTTGCATTCATAGTTATAAAGTTTACAATACACAGATATTTTTATTACATTAATTTACATTGTAGATAGTACTGTGTCTTGGATAACTATAGAGTGCAAGTAAGCATGATACTTGTTTAGAAAAATGCTATGTATAGAAAGAAAAACAGTAAAACAAAAGGAAAACGCATTCATTTACATTTAGTTAGATATAGCTAGAAAGTGGAGGTAAAAATGAGAAAGAAAAAATAAACTAGTCTCAGAGAATAAAGGAAAAAACAAGAGAGAAATATTGATTGTTTACAGTAGGAAAGAAAAATGAAGCTTGTACTAAGCTCATCATGCTGGGTTCCATATTTGATGACTTAGGAAGGCTGAGGCATAGTTTTGTGGGGGGTACAGTAGCTTAATAAGTTGCTTTGTTAGATATTAACCAGGTGAAGAGCACGGAGCAGTGCCAGGAGTTTTGTAGGTGCTATTTTAGTAAGCGTTTAAAGCATTTGTCATTTTATGTTAGTTTTAGCTGTACTGGAATGGAGTTCCATAGTTTTGTAACATAGTAGGAGTACAGTGAATTTCCTGCAGAGCGTTTTTGATTATTTACAGCTAGGAGTGATTTCTTACTGGAACATAGTGTTCTGCTACTACTATATGGTTGCAGTATGTTTTTTAAAGAGGGGCAGCTATCTGGGTTTTTGGATAAGTTTGTGGGCTGTAGTGATATGAGAGTAAGTTAGCTGGTCTGACAGTTCCAGGCAGTTTAGTTCCTTCAGGACTGTGCGGTGATGGATTTGGGTGAGTGAGCATGTAGCAAATTTAACTACTTTATTATAGCATGTTTCAAGTTTGAGACTGATGGTACTGTTAAGATTTGTGAAAATGGGGGATGCATACAAAAACGTTGGGAGTAGGTAAGTGGATGTTATACATCTTCTTAAGATATTGCTTTGCTCTATATAGAGCCCCTAGTTTTGTTTGTTTTTTGATAGCTTGATGAATATGCTTGTCATACTTGAGTTTATCACCTATGATTACTATAAATAGTTTGGCTCCTGTCAAGGTTTCTTTTTTGTATTGTCAGATGAGACAATGTGGAACTTATTTTCTGATCATTAGATTGCTTTGGCATAAGGAGCATGAGTGTCATCTTTTTTTAACATTTAAGAATAGGTCTGCAATGCTTAGCCAGGATTCTACAGAGGAGAAGGACTCTTGGGTGGTTTTGGGGCAGAGCAGATTATGGTTGCATAATCATCTGCACTATTACTACTAGTTTGGTGGAAGTATGGAAGTTGTTAATGAATATGTTAAATAGTAGTGGTCCCAAAACTGAGCCTTGTGGAAATCCAACTGTGACTGGGAGGAAGGAAGGATGGGAACTCATGTTTCCATTTTACTGATTGTTGTCTATTTGTGAAATAGCTATGAAATCAGAAGAGAGTAGACTGATTAAGACCTAGATATAAGAGTTTGTTGAGAAGTGTTTGATGGAATATGGTGTCAAAGCCCCTTGACAGATTCAAGAAGAGTAACAATACTAGATTATTGCTATTTCTATTTTGGTTGATAATATTGGTGAAGCTAAGAAGAGCAATCATTGTGCTATGGACTGGAGCCAAAACCATGTTGGGTTGTGGACAGAAGATTGTTGTCTCTAAGATGTTTGAGGAGTTGAGAGTAGATACATTTTTCTAGAATTTTTGATAGTGCTGGCAATATAGCTAAAGATCTATAATTAGACAGTCTGTTCAATTTCCTCCTTTATGTATTGGTATTATGAATGACTTTTTCCAGGTAGTTGGGATGTGGCTGACTGTTATTGATCAGTTAAGTAGTACTGAGGCAGGGAAGGCTAGAACATCATCAGCAAGCTTTAGGTATTTGGTTGGCAGGACAGCAGCTACTGAACTTGGTTTAAGGTTTAGTAAGTGTTTTTATAGTAGCAGTTGGGATTGGGTGGAAATAGAAAGGTATTGTGGTGCTAGATGACACTGGGAGAGTAAGGAGGAATGTGGAAGGCTTCTGTTTAGTAAGGAGACTATAGTGTTTATTTAGTGGGAATAGAACTAGGTTGTTATATTGTCTATGTTATTAGTTGTTGGTGAAGGAGTTATTGTTTGGCTAGGGTGAAGAAGTTTGTTAACACAAGACCAGAATAGTTCAGGATTGTTTTGGTATGAAATTTGGATGTTGGAGAAATAGGATTTTTGTCATTGGTTATTAATTTCAATGTAAACATTTCTTATTAAGTATCAATAGTTAGATTGCAATTTGGTTTTGGACCACAATTTCCAAGTTTTATCTCTTTGAAGGAGTGTCTGCCTTGTTTCTTTTGTGAACCAGGCTACTAGGTTTGACCTGACTCTCTTTGTTTTGAGTGGTGGGTGGAAGTTTAGGATGTTTAGGAAAGTATTTCAGGTAGTGCAGTGATGCATTGGTTAACATTACTGCCTCACAGCAAGAAGTTCTCCAGTTTGATTCTCAGCTGGGGTGCCTTCTGTGTGGAGTCTCCATGTCCTCCCTGCATTTGCGCAGGTTTCCTCTGGATACTCTGATTTCTTTCCACATTACAAAGACATCTGTCTGGAACATTTGCCTGACTTTCCCAGTCAACAAATGTTAAATAAATAAACTATTGAAAATAATTATTGCATCATGTAGTGGCATGGTTTTTAGGATACTCCAACTGTAGAGTTTGAGAGTGGATATGAAGTTGTTTACATTAAATTTCTTTATATTGCATACTTGTTTATATGTTACCTATTTGTATATGATTAGATGGCTTCTGACAGCATATGCAGGTAGGTGGTCACTCATACTGTCAGCTAAGCAGCCAGAGGAGCTTATTTTATTTGGCTTATTTGAGAGGATCCAGTCTAAAGTAGATTCTTTATTTGTGCGTTTTTGTACTCTTGTAGTCTTAGTCTCATTTATTAATTGAGAGACACCAAAGAGATTCATTAATGGGGGTGGTTGTATGATTTGGATCCCAGTTTATCCTGAGGTCACCCATTATGATTGTTTTGTCTGATAGCTATTGCAGTAGGTGTTCTACAGTGCTTATGTTTTGTCCAGGTGGGATGTACAGTCCAGTGATCCAGATGTTTAATTTTGTTAATAAGTTTGAGAATTGTTATTAGGTATTCTGCATTAGGTATGGGTAGAGGGTGTGGGTAGAGGTTAAGTTCTAGGGAACTTTTGTATATGCTTGCTATTCCTCCATCTCGTTTGTTTTGTCTGTCAAGGTTGAAAATGTTATATCCTGGGGGTAGTATTTCACTGGCTTTTACGTGTAGTTTTAGCTAAGTTTCAGTAACTATGACTATATCTGGGGAGTAGAATGTGAGGGCTGCAAGGAATTCTTGGAGTTTATTGTAAATGCTTCATAGGTTAATATTAAGTAGTATTAGGTCAGATTTGTTGATACCTAGTGGTGAGAGGCTTACACACCAAAAAAGGGTCAAAAGCTTTAAGAACATTAAAACTTTGTTTTCTGAGTGGCTGTGTCTCTCCTTGTGGTTTTTAGATTTCATTTTTATTATGGAAGACACACTTGGATACTATATCTGGTTGTTTTGCAAAGTAATTGGAGAAACTTTCCTGAAAGTTCAAGTTGGGATAATTTCACCCTTGTATTGTCTCATACTTGTACTATGTGTATTGACAAGACAAAAATGCAAGTCATACACAGAACAGTGGACTACAGAATGACAGAGATGGGTTCTGTGAGAATAGGTTAACCAAACTTGTAACACAATTGTATGCAAGTGTAAACACTTTAGAGCAGACATACATGAAATGACTGAATTGAGTCAACATCATTCTAAAATAAAGATTACCTGTTAATAAAATTAATACAGACACAAATATTGCGCAACCTAAAACAATAATTGTGATTTTATTTTTTTTTTATGTTACACTTTGAGCACAGCACTGCCAAACTGAATTGCTCTGCTGATAGCAAAGTATTAGCACATGTGTAATCGCATCTTGAAGTGTTGAACATAGAATGGGAATTAGCATACTGTGTGTTGCTTGGGGCTGACTTTTTCTCAAAGAGCAGTACAAGACAGGCTTCGCATTAGGGAGCAGGCACATTAATATAGCAGCAGGAAAATGACATGTTAAGAAAAGATATAGTTAACATTAACAGCCACAGAAGACAGACAAACAATTCTGAATATTTTTTCATCCATCAGGATTTGAACCTTTAGAGCACTGCAAGAAAAACCTTTATACCTGAGTATTATCTAAGCACACTACGTAGGATGTCAGACTTCTAATAGTTTACATTTGACAGCAGATTTCAGCAAATAGGAATGTATGTATTCATCTTCATTACCCTAACTGACCTGTAATCAAAACATCAAACTTTTCAGCTTGTTGAAAAGTACATTTAACTTAATACACATTGTTAAGCACAGTGGTGTGAAGCCCAACAGAGTACTGTGGCTCAAGGCAATAAACTCACAAGCTATTTCCATAACCTGTGTACTTGCATTTAGCCTTAGTTGCATTTGTTGCCCAGAACCAGTGTACAAATGCAGACGTGGAAGAATAATGATACAGAAGGGGGCAGGTACATTGATAGGGTGAGAGGGAGGCAGGGAAAAACTAGCTTATTACAAAATACGGATAATGATGGATCATAATATCTAACCAACAGTTAGACATCAAATAGTGTACAAAAGTAATCAGTAACAGATTAGAATCTAGAAAAAAAAAAAACTATCTATACATGTGAGCATTACATCCTCATGCCACACAGGGATTACTACTTCACAATATTTAAATAACACAACTGAAGCACGATGACAGCTTACTGAAGCAGAAGTGGTGAACAAAGAGAGGCACAAATGTAGAGAGAAATAACCACAATATATCTTGTGGGACATGTAGGAAGATCTGGATGGTGTGTTACTCTTACTTATTAAATTAACATTAATCTGGCACAGTCTGTATAATAAAATGCTTGTTATAGGTAGAAATAAGGAGCAGGACAGCGCTACAAACATGAAGACATAAGCAGGAGGGGTTGGTTAACTTTCTGTGGTGATGCTGCAATGATCTGGCAAAAGGTATATTGCTGTACTCTTCAAATGGTATGGTAATGAAATTCTGTATATGGAGAGAAATACAGAAATTTGAAGTTAAATATATGAAAGTAATGTGAAATGTTATGAATTAATACATTGACTGACAGCTATAACCAAACCTATGACACTATGGAAGAACATCAGTTTACAAACAAGGTAATTATCTCAGTAAACCACAAAGGAACTCCTATTTCATTACATCCAGCAGCCTAAGGACTGCTGTTTCAAAGTATGACCTTTAGCCTGCCTTTACTGTGTATTCTCACAGCACATCAGATTTAAACAAATTTTTGTAAAAATATCCAGACCACTGCAGATTAAATTGAAATCTTCAGCTTTTACAATAAGAAGTTAAACAGTGTTTTTGTCTCACTCAGCATTGCTGCGCTATGTTAATCTCCACACAAATGCTGAGGACATAGAATGAAGGCTTTTTTTATGGACCATTTCTGGCCATGTGTGTTGTGTGTGAATCTTTTTCTTGAGCAGATTAAATGTGTGAAAAGGGGTGGATAGGACAGTGATAAAAATAGGCTTGGCAAGCAGAGGCTAGGACACAGGAAGAAGAATACTCTAATTTGCAGGAGGTTCATGGTAGAACGCAATAGCTATCAACTTCTTCACAACATAAATGTACAATTTGTACACACAATTTCATGACTTTGGAGATTCACATCAGTAGTGGGTGATAACAACAGAATAATGCTGTATAACCAATAGGACCAAATTAAGTGAGTCATGATGACACATACATGAAATGGACAGCTATGCATGAGGCATGTTTTTTTTTTTTTCTTGGGTGGGACAAGTGCCTATTTTTTTATATATATATATATATATATATATATATATATATATATATATATATATATATATATATATATATATTTACTTTTTGGGGGGGGTGTTGGCAAAGGTGTTTAGGAAGGAGAGGTTCAGGTTGGTAGGCTAGATCAGGAAGCAGGTGCAGATATACAGGGCATACAAGACAGACAGGGATGGTAATGGAGACAAAGACTGGGGGATACCATGATTGGGAATTGGTAGGGGACATTGGAGGTGCACCCATATCCAGCTTGAGAGCAGTGAGAATCTAATCCTCAATGTCAGAACTATCATCACTGCCTCCTGCAGCAGCTCCATGTGTCAGTGCCAGAAATGGCACCATCTTTGCAATCAAAAACAGGACCTTTTCAACCATAGAGATACATGCAATGAAGGCCCCCTCCACGATATCCTCCACTAGTTCTGGTAGATTCTGTGGATTAATAAAATCACCACCTCCACTGGTGCTGCTCTCAGAGGATACCACAGCACCAGCAGTCAGGGCAGAGCTATCTGACACAGTTGTAGCAGGTAGGGCAGGGGTTGTGGAGTCAACAATGACAGGCTGGGAACCCAAAGGGCTAGGTGTCTGTGCTGCAATCTGTGCAGGCTGAGCCGCAGTGTTTGGTCTACCTCTCTGTGCTGTTGGTCATTTATTTTTCAGCAGTAAAGTATGTAAACAGCAGAATGTTAATAAATTATAACCCCTCTAAAAATAAAAATAAAAATGAGAGAGATATACGGTGGTTGGGAGACAAAAAAGAGATAATTAGATCCAAGGAATATCACATTACTGTATTTTTTCAATAAACATTGTTTGGCAATACATCAAAAATTATGACAATTTACTAGTATACATTTTTGTTGTATCCATATATAATGGAAAGGTGTCAATGTGCCATAAAATAAACAAATCTCACTGTTATAATCTAACAAAGATCAACCTTTATTTTCCTATGATGGATAGGCAATATGCATTCAAATGTAATATTGCAATTACCATAACTGAATTGGGTATTGAACTCACACACAGTTAATCTGGTGTTCTCATTGTCTAATGCAAAGAGCAAGAGTTATTGGGGAAGACATGCATGCTTGAGTTGAAGATTGAGGTATGCCTACTCAAGATGCTAGTGATTGAGAGAATGAAAATCAATTTCTGGTTTGAATTTGTACCTGAGTCATACTTATCTCATGCCTCTCTGGGGTGAATTAATCTCTCCTGGTGTACTTCATGGTTTGCAGCTGGGTCATCAGCAGCTGTAACACTAAAACAAGAAAAGAAATATATATATATATATATATATATATATATGTGTGTGTGTGTGTGTGTGTGTGTGTGTGTGTGTGTGTGTGTGTGTGTGTGTGTGTGTGTGTCTATAAATATATATATATATATATATATATATATGCAAGTAAACCAGGTGCCCAAGTAAGAAGGAGCCAAAACACCCACACTGAAAATGTTCACGCTTGCAATAAAGTGAAAATACTCTAATGAAGTACTTCCAGAGGCTTATAAAGCTGTAACGTCAATACTCACAGAGTCGCATGCTAAGGAAACGTAAAAACGACTCTAATGTGCCGAAAAAATAAGCATCCACAGTTATTCAATCTTCAAAATAGAATAATGTCCAAAAAACCATTCGGTCCTGGTAATAAATCCAAAGTTTATTGTAAGCGCTTTCACGGCATACACTCGCCGCTTCATCAGACAAACAGTTAGTGACTGAGAGCAAGGAGTTTAAATACAAAGTATCCTGCTCTCAGCCAATAATAATCAATTTAAAGAATAAAACGTGTTTCCTGTTAACCCTAAGAAGCCGCATTCTAGCTATAAACAACACTATCTTAATGAAACACTTTGACAAATATAATACTGTTGCTAAAGCTATGCATAAAAACGCATCTATTAAATTGATAGCCTGTGCATCTTAATAAAGACAAAAACAAAAAACCTACTGAACTGATCCAAACTATTCTGTCCACTAACATGCGATACTTCCTACTTAAAAATATGAAACTGTTAACAATGTAAATACAAAAATAATAATAGTTAAATAACATGTTAATTAAAATACATGTATTTAATAAATTAAAAATATTAAAAATATTTTATATATTATATATTATGTATTAAAAACTGAGAGCTGATAAAGCGCACACATATGGAAGACTAAAAACCTTGCAAGTTACTACAAACCATTGCAAGGAAATAAATATGCACATCTACATTGCTCTACATTTACTTGCTACAAAAATTTCTATCAATTGACACCTATAGCAGGTAGAAAGTGCATACGCTAAATGTACACAATGAAAAATTCTATGTGCTAACATTTGATATCTAAAGTTATTTACCCTAACGATGGATAATAATCCCTATTCAGTCTGAGTAATGGTCCCTAGTAAATGCATAAGTAAATATATCTTGACTATTGGAACTGGTTTGTAGATACCTAGATAACAACAATGACATGTGACGTACTAGTTCAATAAAACTTGCTAGAAATTAAACTGATCAACCGCAAGTACTAACAATAAAAGATGGAGGGAATGAACTAGATTACTAAGGGGCCTAAAAAGGAACAAAGAACGATAACCATGGCCCAGCTAACCAATTATATGATAATCATAAATAAGGACAAACTATTTGAGCCTTCTACCTTTAAGGTGAGGTTTGATGGATACAACCTCATTTAGTCCTTTACCTCTATGGGCAGCTAATCTACAAATCCAACCAAGTTCCGCTTGTTCTGTTAAAGTTGTAATATTGCCCCCTCTCAAACTTGTATCTAATACTTGTATGACCTGATACAAAAAAGTGTAAGAATCCCCTGCATTCAGGGTATGTTTGGCCAATGCACTGCAGTCCTGTTGTCTTCTTAGACAATACTCATGATCGCGTATACGTTCACGTAGGGTTCGGTTGGTTTTCCCTATGTAAAAAGAAAAGCATTGTACACAGTGGACTATATATACCACATTTCTGGTTGCACAATCACAATCATAATTTAGGGTCCATAAATGGCCCGTGTCTGGATGCCGAAAGTAGTGAGATTGATCAATGTAAATACATTGTGGACAACTGCCACACTTATTGGTTCTTTCCAGACCAGTTCTTATTTTGGCAGGCCTAACCGAGGCCCCACAAAGATGTTGCTGAAGGTTGCACATGTTACTGTACGTAAAGGATGGAACATCGCCAATAAGGCTAGCCACCTTTGTATCCGCTATTAAAATATTCCAATTTCTCCTAATGATTTCCTGAACCATGGTTAATTTCTCACCAAAGGGTAAAACTATGCTAACTGGCTGGTCAGTTACATTATGAATAGAACTTGAATTGATTGAAAAAGATTGTGAAAAATAGGGCTTAGCCCTATTGGTTCTGAGTTCATCCATTCCCTTGTATACCCGATTTATTTCATAATGTGAGTAGCCTCTTATGGTTAACCCTTCACATAAGGTTTCAAGCCCTATTGTGTAGTCTTCATGTAGAGTAGATAGATGTGAGACACGCATTGCTTGACCCTTTATTATATTCCTAATGATGTGTGAACTATGCATGCTTTCACGATGGAGGAAAGCTGGCTTATAGCATGGTTTTCTGTGTATCTTAGTATTAATCTGATTGTGGACCCTGAAAACAGAAGTGTCCAAGAAATCTATACTTGTAGTGGAAAACTTCATTGTGAATTTCAGAAAATTGTTACAAGAGTTCACATAACTGAAAAACATCTCCAAATCACTTACTGACCCCCTCCAAAGAAAGAAGAGGTCATCCACGAACCTCTTATAGAAAACTATATGTGAATCATGGACAATGTGTTCTTCCTCGAAGGTCGCCATGACTAAATTGGCATAGCTGTTAGCACAGCTAGTGCCCATGGCGACCCCCTTAACTTGTTTATAACAAGTATCAACATAGAGGAAAACGTTTTTCTCCAGGACTAGCTCCATCAATGTAGCGATGTAATCAATTCTAGACCTAGATAAATCCGAATGTTTATTCAAATACTTCTGTAAGTAACAGATCCCCTCAAAATTGGGTATACAAGTAAATAAGGAAGTCACATCCATGGTAACAAACATAAGGGTATCACTAATAGTGGTGGAATGAAGAGTCACATATGCAAAGAGGTCCCTTAGAAAATGTTCAGAGTCCCGCAAAATGTAGGGTGATAGTGACACCAAGGATTTTAGCTCTTGATCTAAGAACATGGAAAGGGGTTCAGTTAGCCAACCTGCACTGGCTACAATGGGTCTAAGTTCTGGTTGTAAAGGATTCTTATGAATCTTGGGTAAACCTGAGATAGTCGGTATTATTGGATAGTCCACTGTCATATATCCAAGTGCTTCTCCAGACATAAGGCCTTCAGTTTCGCACTCCTTTAAAGTTCTATCAATGCTTTCTTTCATTGAATGAATAATGTCAATGGGAACTATCTTATAGGCTTCATCATTTAACAAACCCTTCATCTTGGCATGATAGTAGGTTACATCCAAGACTACTACAGGTCCTCCCTTATCAGCCGGCCATATAACTATGTTGCTATTGTGTTTAAGATTAAAGAAGGCTTCAGTCTGGGCCTTGGTTAAATTGTAGTTTGGTGTAGGTCTATAAGATGTAAACTGGTTATACAGATCCTTCTCAACAGCTTGTATAAAAATTTCTACATTTGAATGCAGAGTTGGCACAAAACTGCTTCTTTTTCTAGCTAAAGGAATAACATCAGCTTTGCTGTCATTAAATAATAATTTTAAGCATAGGTTTCATGCAAACAATCTTACTGCTATTATAACTTGTCCCAAGTCCAAATTGGAGGTGGGAATAAAGGACATACCTTTGTTCAATAACTCAATCTCAGATTCAGTCAGAGGATGACTAGATAAATTAAACACAAGTGAGTTCAAGTCCAAAATTTTTGTAGGGTTTGTTGCTGCACGGGTTGCAGATCTTTCTTCTTGGCCCCCCAACTGCTGTTGCTTTCGATGGACCGTTTCCTGTTCAGCCATATAGGAAAAGGGGCTTCGACAAGATTGTTTATTTCAATCCTATCAAGTTGGATTTTTCTTCGCACTGCTCCTGCTAAACCGATATTGGTAGTAGAAGGAACAGAGTTGACAATGTCAGTAATTGGCTGAATGCCCGCTCCTACATCAATTGGAGTAGTATAAACAGAGGGAGCGTTGTCATCTATGGGTGAAGTGACAGTATCGGATCTAATGTCCTTCACCCCTGGTTTGTTTTGTACGAGAACCGCTGACACTCCTGGGGTGGAATCATCCATTATAGGTGGTTGAAAACTGGAGGGTGGTCCACTGGTAACGGACCCTTCTTTGGTGCATGGTGGCAAACTAAAGGATGGTCCATTCGTGAAACTCACCCTGTTGTTGGAATGATTTTCCCCTTGGTTCAAATTCCTACATGTTTGATTATCTCTAGATTGTGAGAAGCGTCTCGAGCCCATGGGTCTCGTATTTCCACTGGCTAGAGAGTTCTTAGGCCAAACAAAAACATGCTGTTCAGAAAAATCTTTTATATCTCTGTTTATTTTTTTCTTCTTAATATTCAATAAATTATTCTCATATCGCCCAACTCGTTCTAATAAATCATGCATAAAGAGTTCGGTTGTAGCCTCTCCTTTGATGGTAATTAGCCTCTCCTGGTTGGTACAAATCTTTTCTTTGCATTCCACTTCAATAGGAAGAAAGAAATCAATTAACAACTGGATATAGGCTCGACTGGCATTTAAATTAATTTGTTGCCACTTCTGTAACAGAGCCGGATAGGTGTTCCCATATGTAGGCATGTTTAGGATACGCAGGCCACGCGGAACGATGCCTTTCACCAAACATGCTTCCATGTGATGCCTCTGAGCCTGCAGTCGTTTAAATCTATAAAGTTCGTTCTCAATGTCCCTTTGTAGGGACTTTACTAATGCTTCATTAACAGAGTTCTGTTCCGTGCTATCATTGAGCACTTCTCCCTCAAAATTAATCAAGGGGTTCAGATCATGATTCATTAGCTCCTTAAGTCGTTTACTAAAGGAGTTAGAGTCATTGAACACTGCATTGTTGGTCTCGGCTCCTTCCATATTCGTTATGCAATAGAAACCTCCCAGCAATCCAAGTCCCGACAAAAAGTAGAATCAAGTAAACCAGGTGCCCAAGTAAGAAGGAGCCAAAACACCCACACTGAAAATGTTCACGCTTGCAATAAAGTGAAAATACTCTAATGAAGTACTTCCAGAGGCTTATAAAGCTGTAACGTCAATACTCACAGAGTTGCATGCTAAGGAAACGTAAAAACGACTCTAATGTGCCGAAAAAATAAGCATCCACAGTTATTCAATCTTCAAAATAGAATAATGTCCAAAAAACCATTCGGTCCTGGTAATAAATCCAAAGTTTATTGTAAGCGCTTTCACGGCATACACTCGCCGCTTCATCAGACAAACAGTTAGTGACTGAGAGCAAGGAGTTTAAATACAAAGTATCCTGCTCTCAGCCAATAATAATCAATTAAGTAGGAAGTATCGCATGTTAGTGGACAGAATAGTTTGGATCAGTTCAGTAGGTTTTTTGTTTTTTGTCTTTATTAAGATGCACAGGCTATCAATTTAATAGATGCGTTTTTATGCATAGCTTTAGCAACAGTATTATATTTGTCAAAGTGTTTCATTAAGATAGTGTTGTTTATAGCTAGAATGCGGCTTCTTAGGGTTAACAGGAAACACGCCTTCTTTTTAAAATGATTACTATTGGCTGAGAGCAAGATACTTTGTATTTAAACTCCTTGCTCTCAGTCTTTTGCTGTTTGTCTGATGAAGCGGCGAATATATGCCGTGAAAGCGCTCACAATAAATTTTGGATTTATTACCAGGACCGAATGGTTTTTTGGACATTATTCTATTTTGAAGATTGAATAACTGTGGATGCTTATTTTTTCGGCACATTAGAGTCGTTTTTACGTTTCCTTAGCATGCGACTCTGTGAGTATTGACGTTACAGCTTTATAAGCCTCCGGAAGTACTTCATCAGAGTATTTTCACTTTATTGCAAGCTTGAACATTTTCAGTGTGGGTGTTTTGGCTCCTTCTTACTTGGGCACCTGGTTTACTTGCATCTACTTTTTGTCGGAACTTGGATTGTTGGGAGGTTTCCATTGTATAATCAACATGGAAGGAGCCGAGACCAATAATATAGTGCTCAATGACTCTAACTCCTTTAGTAGACGACTTAAGGAGTTAATTAATTGTGACCTGAACCCCTTGATTAATTTCGAGGGTGAAACGCTTGATGAAAGCACGGAACAGAACACTGTCAATGAAGCAATAGTAAAGTCCCTACAAAGGGACATTGAGAATGAACTTTATAGATTTAAATGACTGCAGGCTCAGAGGCATCACATGGAAGCATGTTTGGTGAAGGGCATAGTCCCGCGGAGCCTGCGCATCCTAAACATGCCCACGTATGGGAACACCTACCCGACCTTACTACAGAAGTGGCAACAAATCAATTTAAATGCTAGTCGAGCGTATATCCAGTTGTTAATTGATTTTTTTCTTCCCATTGAAGTGGAATGTAAAGAAAACATTTGCACTAATCAGGAGAAGTTAACTACCATCAAGGGAGAGGCTATAACAGAACTTTTTATGCATGACTTATTAGAACGAGTCGGGCAATATGAGAATAATTTATTGAATATTAAGAAGAAAAAAATAAACAGAGATATAAAAGATTTTTCTGAACAGCATGTTTTTGTTTGGCCTAAGAACTCTCTAGCCAGTGGAAATACGAGACCCATGGGCTCGAGACGCTTCTCTCAATCTAGAGATAATCAAACACGTAGGAATTTGAACCAAGGGGGAAATCATTCCAACAACAGGGTGAGTTTCACGACTGGACCATCCTTTAGTTTGCCACCATGCACCAAAGAAGGTTCCGTTACCAGTGGACCACCCTCCAGTTTTCAACCACCTATAATGGATGATTCCACCCCAGGAGTGTCAGCAGTTCTCGTACAAAACAAACCAGGGGTGAAGGACATTAGATCCGATACTGTCACTTCACCCATAGATGACAACGCTCCCTCTGTTTATACTACTCCAATTGATGTAGGAGCGGGCATTCAGCCAATTACTGACATTGTCAACTCTGTTCCTTCTACTACCAATATCAGTTTGGCAGGAGCAGTGCGAAGAAAAATCCAACTTGATAGGATTGAAATAAACAATCCTGTCGAAGCCCCTTTTCCTATACGGCTGAACAGGAAACGGTCCATCGAAAGCGACAGCAGTCGGGGGGCCAAGAAGAAAGATCTGCAACCCGTGCAGCAACAAACCCTACAAAAATTTTGGACTTGAACTCACTTGTGTTTCATTTATCTAGTCATCCTCTGACTGAATCTGAGATTGAGTTATTAAACAAAGGTATGTCCTTTATTCCCACCTCCAATTTGGACTTGGGGCAAGTTATAATAGCAGTAAGATTGTTTGCATGAAACCTATGCTTAAAATTATTATTTAATGACAGCAAAGCTGATGTTATTCCTTTAGCTAGAAAAAGAAGCAGTTTTGTGCCAACTCTGCATTCAAATGTAGAAATTTTTATACAAGCTGTTGAGAAGGATCTGTATAACCAGTTTACATCTTATAGACCTACACCAAACTACAATTTAACCAAGGCCCAGACTGAAGCCTTCTTTAATCTTAAACACAATAGCAGCATAGTTATACGGCCAGCTGATAAGGGAGGACCTGTAGTAGTCTTGGATGTAACCTACTATCATGCCAAGATGAAGGGTTTGTTAAATGATGAAGCCTATAAGATAGTTCCCATTGACATTATTCATTCAATGAAAGAAAGCATTGATGGAACTTTAAAGGAGTGCGAAACTGAAGGCCTTATGTCTGGAGAAGCACTTGGATATATGACAGTGGACTATCCAATAATACCGACTATCTCAGGTTTACCCAAGATTCATAAGAAGCCTTTACAACCAGAACTTAGACCCATTGTAGCCAGTGCAGGTTGGCTAACTGAACCCATTTCCATGTTCTTAGATCAAGAGCTAAAATCCTTGGTGTCACTATCACCCTACATTTTGCGGGACTCTGAACATTTTCTAAGGGACCTCTTTGTATATGTGACTCTTCATTCCACCACTATTAGTGATACCCTTATGTTTGTTACCATGGATGTGACTTCCTTATTTACTTGTATACCCAATTTTGAGGGGATCTGTTACTTACAGAAGTATTTGAATAAACATTCGGATCTATCTAGATCTAGAATAGATTATATAGCTTCATTGATGGAGCTAGTTCTAGACAATAATGTTTTTCTATATGCTGATACCTGTTATAAACAGGTTAAGGGGGTCGCCATGGGCACTAGCTGTGCTAACAGCTATGCCAATTTGGTCATGGCGACCTTCGAGGAAGAACACATTGTCCATGATTCACATATAGTTTTCTATAAGAGGTTCGTGGATGACCTCTTCTTTCTTTGGAGGGGGTCAGTAAGTGATTTGGAGATGTTTTTCAGTTATGTGAACTCTTGTAACAATTTTCTGAAATTCACAATGAAGTTTTCCACTACAAGTATAGATTTCTTGGACACTACTGTTTTCAGGGTCCACAATCAGATTAATACTAAGATACACAGAAAACCATGCTATAAGCCAGCTTTCCTCCATCGTGAAAGCATGCATAGTTCACACATCTTTAGGAATATAATAAAGGGTCAAGCAATGCGTGTCTCACGTCTATCTACTCTACATGAAGACTACACAATAGGGCTTGAAACCTTACGTGAAGGGTTAACCATAAGAGGCTACTCACATTATGAAATAAATCGGGTATACAAGGGAATGGATGAACTCAGAACCAATAGGGCTAAGCCCTATTTTTCACAATCTTTTTCAATCAATTCAAGTTCTATTCATAATGTAACTGACCGGCCAGTTAGCATAGTTTTACCCTTTGGTGAGAAATTAACCATGGTTCAGGAAATCATTAGGAGAAATTGGAATATTTTAATAGCGGATACAAAGGTGGCTAGCCTTATTGGCGATGTTCCATCCTTTACGTACAGTAACATGTGCAACCTTAAGCGACATCTTTGTGGGGCCTCGATAAGGCCTGCCAAAATAAGAACTGGTCTGGAAAGAACCAATAAATGTGGCAGCTGTCCACAATGTATTCACATTGATCAATCTCACTACTTTCGTCATCCAGACACGGGCCATTTATGGACCCTGAATTATGATTGTGATTGTGCAACCAGAAATGTGGTGTATATATAGCCCACTGTGTACAATGCTTTTCTTTTTACGTAGGGAAAACAACCGAACCCTACGTGAACGTATACGTGATCATGAGTATTGTCTAAGAAGACAACAGGATTGTAGTGCGTTGGCCAAACATACCCTCAATGCAGGGAATTCTCATACCTTCATGTACCAGGTCATACAAGTATTAGATACAAGTTTGAGAGGGGGCAATATTACAACTTTAACAGAACAAGCGGAACTTGGTTGGATTTGTAGATTAGCTGCCCATAGAGGTAAAGGACTAAATGAGGTTGTATCCATCAAACCTCACCTTAAAGGTAGAAGGCTCAAATAGTTTGTCCTTATTTATGATTATCATATAATTGGTTAGCTGGGCCATGGTTATCGTTCTTTGTTCCTTTTTAGGCCCCTTAGTAATCTAGTTCATTCCCTCCATCTTTTATTGTTAGTACTTGCGGTTGATCAGTTTAATTTCTAGCAAGTTTTATTGAACTAGTACGTCACATGTCATTGTTGTTATCTAGGTATCTACAAACCAGTTCCAATAGTCAAGATATATTTACTTATGCATTTACTAGGGACCATTACGCAGACTGAATAGGGATTATTATCCATCGTTAGGGTAAATAACTTTAGATATCAAATGTTAGCACATAGAATTTTTCATTGTGTACATTTAGCGTATGCACTTTCTACCTGCTATAGGTGTCAATTGATAGAAATTTTTGTAGCAAGTAAATGTAGAGCAATGTAGATGTGCATATTTATTTCCATGCAATGGTTTGTAGTAACTTGCAAGGTTTTTAGTCTTCCATATGTGTGCGCTTTATCAGCTCTCAGTTTTTAATACATAATATATAATATATAAAATATTTTTAATATTTTTAATTTATTAAATACATGTATTTTAATTAACATGTTATTTAACTATTATTATTTTTGTATTTACATCGTTAACAGTTTCGTATTTTTAAGTAGGAAGTATCGCATGTTAGTGGACAGAATAGTTTGGATCAGTTCAGTAGGTTTTTTGTTTTTTGTCTTTATTAAGATGCACAGGCTATCAATTTAATAGATGCGTTTTTATGCATAGCTTTAGCAACAGTATTATATTTGTCAAAGTGTTTCATTAAGATAGTGTTGTTTATAGCTAGAATGCGGCTTCTTAGGGTTAACAGGAAACACGTTTTATTCTTTAAATTGATTATTATTGGCTGAGAGCAGGATACTTTGTATTTAAACTCCTCGCTGTCAGTCATTAACTGTTTGTCTGATGAAGGCGAGTGTATGCCGTGGAAAGCTACAATAAACTTTGGATTTATTACCAGGACCTAATGGTTTTGGACATTATTCTATTTTGAAGATTGCATATCTGTGGATGCTCACTTTTTCGTCACACTAGAGTCGTGTTTACGTTTCCTTAGCATGCGACTCTGTGAGTATTGACGCTATAGCTTTTTAAGCCTCTGGCAGTACTTCATTAGAGTATTTTCGCTTTATTGCAAGCATGAACATTTTCAGTGTGGGTGTTTTGGCTCCTTTCTACTTGGGTACATTGGTTTACTTGCATCTACTTTTTGTCGGGAATTGGATTGTTGGGAGGTTTCCATTATAAATATTTTTCAATAAACATTGTTTGGCAATACATCAAAAATTATGACAATTTACTAGTATACACTTTTGCTGTATCCATATATAATGGAAAGATGTCAATGTGCCATAAAATAAACAAATCTCACTGTTATAATCTAACAAAGATCAACCTTTATTTTCCTATGATGGATAGGCAATATGCATTCAAATGTAATATTGCAATTACCATAACTGAATTGGGTATTGAACTCACACACAGTTAATCTGGTGTTCTCATTGTCTAATGCAAAGGGCAAGAGTTATTGGGGAAGACATGCATGCTTGAGTTGAAGATTGAGGTATGCCTACTCAAGATGCTAGTGATTGAGAGAATGAAAAGAAATTTCTGGTTTGAATTTGTACCTGAGTCATACTTATCTCATGCCTCTCTGGGGTGAATTAATCTCTCCTGGTGTACTTCATGGTTTGCAGCTGGGTCATCAGCAGCTGTAACACTAAAACAAGAAAAGAAATATTTATATATATATATATATATATATATATATATATATATATACATATATATATATATATATATATATATATACATATATATGTATATGTGTGTGTGTGTGTGTGTGTGTGTGTCTATAAGGTTCTACCTGACTTCGTCGACAGCGCAGAAGACCGACAACGGAATCCGGAGCTCCAGAAGATCGACAATGAAGAAGACCGGCCTTGAATCGCGAGTGCCAGAACATCGACAATGCAGAAGACCGACCTGACGGATGACAACACCAACGCCGAGGATGCCGACATGGGAAAAGGCTGTGTGAGTATGCGGTAGTGACGACGTTAGGGTGCTTGAGCAGGTAAGTGTGGAGATTGACGGTCTGTGGGGATAGGGTGGGTTAAGTGAGTTAGGGTTAGGGCGATAGGGTGGGTTAAGTGAGTTAGGGTTAGGGGCGATAGGGGTGGGTTAAGTGAGTTAGGGTTAGGGAGCGATAGGGGTGGGTTAAGTGAGTTAGGGTTAGGGGCGATAAGGCGGGTTAAGTGAGTTAGGGTTAGGAGGCGGGTAGGTAAGTGTGCGATAGTGACGGACCTTAGGGTTAGGGTAAGGTTTAGTGTGGGCTTGTAAGGATTTTGGTGTGCTTGTGTTGTGTGTGTGGTTTGTGGAATGGGGATGTGTTTTGTTTTTAATTGTTGTTATTGTGGTGTGTGCAGTGTATGGGGTTTCGTGTTTGTGTACCGTCGGTTATTTCGTTGTCGGTTATGTGTGGTTTCGTGTTTATGGACTGTCGATGATGTGGTGTCGGTGATGTCGTTGTCGGTGTTGTGTGGTTTCGACTATGTCAGGTAGAACCGTTTATACATATATATATATATATATATATATATATATATATATATATAGATATAGATATATATGGATCTATGTTGTAACATCGAAAGTACGTTTCAGCAAAACGTACATGAGCGAACTTACTTTCGCGAAAGTGCATTTTATCAAAAATGCACTTTCTCGAAAAAGAAAACACGCCAAAAACACCCCCCTACTTTAATATTCTCACTCCAAGATAGCACTACAGTGGGGAAAAGGGAATATTCCCTTATCCTCGCTGTACCATGATCTAAGCAACAGTTTGCTTAGTTGTACAATCAACACTACATGTTGATGTACAACTAAATCTACATGCACTGCATGTTTATTTTATTTTATTTTTTTTTTTGCGAAAGTGGATTTTTGATAAAATGCACTTTCGTTAAACTGAATTAGCTCAAGTACATTTTGCTTAAACATACTTCCGATGTTCAGACTAGGACCTATATATATATATATATATATATATATATATATATATAAGAAATAACTTCCCTAAACACATAGCTGGGATATGTGATGAGTCATCATGATTATAACAAAGTATTATGCCCATCATGCATATACAAGTGAATTTTATATTATATATCATCAATGTTATATACAGGAACTTGGACAAACATTAGCTTGAGGTTATACGTGAAACATTAATGATATAGGCTCTGTACACAGCCCTCATTAGACCAATAATTAAGTACAATGTGCCATTTGGAATGTACTTGATGAGGCACTTACAACAGCTGGAGAGACCTTTAAGGTTCCTCAGTAAGAAAATGCAGGGTGTTAACAACATGTCGTATGCAGATAGACTGAAAGCCCTTTCCCTTTACTCTCTCCTATGGACTATTAAGAGGAGACCTATGCCTGACCAACAAGGCACTCACAAATCCAGCCCTGATGGAGCTACTACATATCTGCAATACAAACAGTATGACTCACCCATTCTAGGCATCAAAACTTAGTGAATCAAACAGAATATGCTGGAGAGACAGATATGTGTCTCAGAGATTGTCCATTCTTTTGAATAAGCTTTCTTGTTCATATTAAGCAGAGTTCTTCCCTGGCCCTCATCAAGACCAATTTAGATCAGTGGATGGGGAATTGTAAATTCACACCTGGGATGGTGCCTATGTCCCTTATGGATAGGGGCAATCTGTAAAAATATGCAAAATACTTAAGGCATAGGCACAAACCCATGCCATCCTTCTGCCCCTAGGGGGTATATACTGGATAAATTCAGGTTATGTTTGCTAGACTTATAAAGACTCTTGAGTCATTAGCCTAGTAATCTGCTATGAACCTATGAATCTATACACTAAATAGAAAAATTTTGTTATGCAAGCATTACCGATAAATTACTTTCAAGAAACATGTTTAACATTATCCTTTTTTCTTCAGTGTTACAGTCCCAATCAAAATGTGAGAAATGAGATTCTTACACCTTTGCAAAAGGATCTTTTTGCTGGATTTGAACCCTTAATCAGATGTGTTCTTTATCAAAGCTCACTGCACATACCTTGTGCCACAGAGAAAGGTATGGAACAGGTGGAATTTCATTACTCAGTACTGTCAAGAGTGCTGAGGAAAGTGCACCATTGCCAGACATGATTGTGCTACATAAGACAGCCTAAACTAAATTTTTCACTTTTTTCCTTAGGAAGTGAACCGTGTTAGGGCTCTGCCAAGTGGAGAGCAAATGCAGATTAAAAATAATTAAAGAATAAATTGCATATAGAGAATAAGTGCAATGTGATCTCAATGCAGGACTTGAACAATACCTCCTATAATTCATTTAATTTATATATTGTGCCATAGACTTGGACAACTGTCTAGCTTTCTTTGCAGTAAGCATTATCCATGGTATGGACATCTGTGCACCAGTGCCAGGCATATTAGCAGCATATAAGGCAGCCTAAACTAATTTTTTCACTTTTTTCCTCAGGTAGCGAACTGTATTTGCAAGCTGCTGAGTGGAGAGCAAATGGAAAAGGCATTAGAAGAAAATATATGATAGAGAGAAAAGCTGACAGTTATTTACATACAATCAATGGATATATGTAGCAATGAACAGAGCAGGAAGTGTATTCAAGTGAAACATTCATCCTTCTCACAACCCATTGCAACATAACAAATGCACTTTGTGGAACACATTATCAGACTTGTAGTTAATAACAAATAATGTGAAAGTGGACACACAACAGCTCATTTGATTTTTAAACAACACAATGATATCACAAAATGTGATTAAATATGTATTCAGACCACTCTGTAAAAAATCATTTAAATGTAATCAAATCATGCATCAACTGTCCTTTTTCTCAGAGCTCAACTCACTTAGAACTTATGCCACAGAGAAAGTTACCTGACAATTGCATTTTCTTCATCGCGTACAGTCCAGAGTTCTAACTACCATGGAATGCCACCAAGCTGGTTTGTGTTACATAAGGCAGCTTAAATTAAAATTTTCCCTTTTTTCCCTTAGGTATGGACCATGTATTTTGCACTGCCAAGTGGAGAGCAAATGCAAATTAAAAAAAAAAATTACATATTTTGAATAATTGCAATGTGATCTCTAAACAGAATTTGAAGAATGCATCATGTGCTTTATTTCTCTCGATTCACTTCAGTTACACCTCATGCCACAGAGAAAGTTAGATGAAACGTGTACTTTATTCACTGACTACTATCTGGGGTGCTGAAAGTCACATACCACCGAGCTGGTTTGCACAACATAAGGCAGCCTAAACTAAATTTTTCATAAGATCATAGGAAGTTACTAGGCTATTGACCCTGAGTCTCTTACAAGCCTAGCCAGGAATTTAGCTCATGTTCCAACAAGTCAACACCTAATGCACCTGTCCAACAGGTGGAATCCCAGGGATGTATTTTCTGTTCCCCATCCAGTTATCCAAGTTGCACTTAAAAAAGGATAATGAGGTACTCTTTTGATGTGGAGGGGACTCCATTCCATAAAAGGGGGAGTCTCTGGGACACAAATCAGTCCTGCCAACAAGTCCTATTGATGTCATAGTCCAGGTTGAGGTCACGCGTGCGGGTTACTTGAGTGGAGCTAGACTTGCAGAAATGCAGCAGTCCCATCAAGACGATGTCTGAGATTATTTTGTATGCCAGACGGATGTCACCTCTGAGGAGTCTGTATGAGACTGAGTAGTGGGACAGGGCTTTTAGCCTATCTGTGTAGGATAACTTTTTTCCCTGATGCTATGAAAGTTCATTTCCTGGTGCCAAGTGGTGCTCAGATGCAGAAGGCAGTATTTATCAGAAGCAGTCACTCAATTATTTTGGAATAACAACTTGAAGAATCATGAAATGAATCACAGCGTATATCTAGCAATGAGCAGAGTTACTACTACATTACACTGATACATTCAGCCTTGTCCCATCTACTTGATGCATCAGTAATATCATGTATGTTTCACAATATCAGGATTTCAGCTAATGCCATGGGAATGAAGAAGGGCACAGGGAACAGAAGAAATGCTTTCATTGTACACACAGCACACACAATTAATATTGACATACTTTCAAATGACTTATCTGTCTGCCACTTTTGGTCAAAAATTACCTTACCTGAGTTTTCTACATCAACACATTCATACACCAGAATGAGTGTCAAGATCTAGTATGACCTCACTCAGTAAAATTATCTGTGAGCAGGTTTCAAACCCTGCATCACCTGCACTATTTCTCTAAGGTCAATATATTTACACATTATTCCACAGAGATAAGAGTGTGACAACTTGAATTTCTTCACTCAGTACTGTCCAGACTGCTAAGGAAAGTGCAACAGTGCCAGTCTTAATTGTGCTATTGATGGCAGTCACAATATAGTTTATCAGTTTATACCTTGGGCAGTTAAATGCCATTCACTGCTACTGACCAGTGCCCATCAATGGAGCACAATGCCAAATGGTGCGCAAAGGATAAAGGAAAAAAAAATTGGAATCAAATACTTTAAATATACATTTCAGATGTTTAATCAACTTTTCTATCTTGCAACAGGAACCTGCGTGGATTTGAACCCCCAAACAAGGTAAATAACAATCATTGAAGAATATTTCCCATATTTGCGAATAGCAATGACATATACCTGCAAGGAGAAAAAGTGTTTAGGTGTACTGATAATGTGACATTGTATCATATCACATTGAAAGCACAACAGAAACAAGTTATAGAAGTTGTCCTTTGTCATTTGACAGTAAAAATCTGGATGACTGTGATATTACCAACAGTTAGGCTACCTACATATTCACACAAGATTAAACAATGACCGCAAACACTGCAGGCATATTCCTTTGTTTCTTTATAGTGCCTCATTTCCTTATCTATGCTTTCTTCATAGCAATTCTAACTCTGTTTTATTGCATATGTTATTTGTATTACTGCTTAAAGTACTCCCTTGAATATGAACATTATTTTTTACTAAGGGTCAATGACTGTTTTCATTACAGCCAAAATTTGAATGTTAGGAATGTTGCTCTCCTAAATCAGAAACTCTACTTTCAGGCTTTTGGGGATATCTCTTCTATCACCCTCAGTAAGTATACATTAAAGGTGGAAGACAGTGAAATGACTGATTGTTCCTGCAGTGACAGTAATCATATATACCTGCAAGTCATTAGTAGGTACCACTGCTCAATGCTCTTCCTTACAGTGCTAGAGCATGTACCTGCAATCATGTAATCCCTTACACCATGTTTACATTCCCCACACTTACTGCAGATTGTGTTTTTTTTAGGAATGCTAATGATTTAACACCTCATTTACATACTCAGTGCTCATAGGGCTAATTCTGCCCAGTATAAAGGTAATCATATAGCTAATGCCCTTGTATCATACAGGGGGGGCTGTATAGATCCAGAGAGTTTAATACTGCTACATGAACACAACATTCAGAGAGTTATTTACTTTTTACACTGCTGTATTGTCAAGGTATGTTGCTATTTCTTACATAATGCTTTTAGTGTAAGATAAAAAGGGAATTGCACTGGCTTCTCAATAGAATTTGTTTATCTTAATGGGGGGAGGGATGTTATGCCTTTCTTTTGGCATAGCCATGTCCGCATTAAAGAAAGTATGCTACATGACCAATATTTTTAGATTGTATTTAATTTTTTTGCAGAGTTACTAAAGATGACTAGTGAAACTGAAGTTGATGCTACTAGATGTAGTGGAGCAGTCATGAATTTAGATAGCTTCACTCTGATTCAAACAGAGACTGCAGCAAGCAATTTTGTGTCTGAGATTAAGAATTTCAATAATACAGCTGAGAATGGAAATCCTGAAACAACAGATCAACAAAATTGTGCTGTTTTGAGTCATTCTGTGAGTACCATTGACAAGAATGCAACTGTAACTAGTAATTCTGAAAGAGTAAAAGAAAAGAGCAAAGGGGATGATAGTTTTTTTAGCCTCAAATCACTTTTTGTTACAGCTGTTCATTCAAATCAAAGAACCACTCAGATGAAGAAGCAAGAGCAGGAAGAGGAGTCAGGACAGGATAGAACCAACCATCCAGCATCAGATAAGAAAACAAGCTTTCATGAAGGTAGGACCAACAGTAAAGAGCAAATGTGCAAAGACTTATTTTTTGTTAATCCTACAGTGGTTAATTTATCTAAATGATTATTTAGTGATGCTGAGCTAATGCTTTTAGATAAGGGACTTACTTTTGTCCCTACTAAAGAAGCTAATATTAACACCTTATTAACTGAACTCATGGTATTCGTTAGAAATATAGATTTAAAGCTATTGTATGGAAGTAATAGTATAAGGTATGATTGTTTAAGGTGACCAAGCACTTTTGTACCAAACAATACTCCAGTAGTGAAAGCATTCCAGGAAATGTTTGAACAAAAAATTTATGAATCATTTTTAAAAAAAAAAGCATTGTGATAAATATTATAACTTAAAACCCTAAGAAAGAGAACCATTTAGTAAATTATGCATGAATCATAATGTGTTTATCAAACAGGCTGATAAGGGGGACAAGGTTGTTGCAATGCACATGGAGTTTTATAATAACAGGATGCATGACTTTTGTATCTGATTTAGGTAGTTTTAAAAAGTAGATAGAAAACTTGTTGATAAAATAATGCATCAAGTTAAGAACTTTTTATATGATTTACTCATGGAAAATTTGATTACATTCTTAAGTATATAATTATCTTTATGCCTTGCATCATATTATTCTATTTATTTATGGATTGCAAAAAATCCATAAAAAATTATTAGTACCACCCATTAGGCCTATAGTCTTTGGGAGCTCCAGGATTACCACACCCTTGTCTAACACTTACACCCATTATTAAGTTTCAGTAAAATTTTTATTCAAGACACTAATGATTTTCTTTCTACACTCAGCTGTTGGGCCATGTAAAATGAAGGCATAGATATTTTACTTGTTATGATGGATGTTAAGTCCTTATTTACTGTGATACCTAATGGCTGGGGAGTACAGTGTGTTAGAGAGTATTTATGTGAACATATCATGTTTATAGCTTTTAAGATAGAAATGTTATGTTTAATATTGGACATAGTGTTGGAGAATAATATTTTTCTGTTTAATGATAAAGCTTATCATCAGCAACTTGGGATGATTATGGGCACCTTGGTTGCAAATACTTATGCTAATATTACTTTATTAATGTGGGAAGAGATTAATGTTTTTAATAATAACAAATTAGCACTGTTTAAAAATCAAGATTTGTCCTTTATTAAGCACTTTGTGGATGATATTTTTTTGCTGTGGATGGGCGATATTGATGGGTTATGTGCATTTGTATTGAATTTACATTATACAGCTGAGTTTTTTCATTTGATGTTAAATGGTCCAGATAAAAAAAATAATTTTTAGGTATTACAGTAGATTATAATGAAAACAAGTTTAATACTATCATTTTTAGGAAAGATGTGCAATCTTTAAGGTATGTTTACTCTAAAAGTATGCACCCTAGGCATATGTATAAAGGAATAGTCAAAGTCAATTTCTTAGAGCTAGTAGGCTTAACACTAGAACTGAACATTTTATGCAAGATATTGATTATATGGCTAATGACTTTTGCTCTAGGGGCTATAATATTACGTTGTTGGAAGATATGAAGGATGCTGTGATAAATGAACAGAGTAACTTAAGTGCATCATACTTTTTTAGACAATTGATTAGACAACATTCGGTTAGCAATAATTTTGGGTATAATTTAGGGAATATTATGAAATATAATAGACATAGTATGATTAAAATATGATACGTAATAATTGGACCATATTACAATCAAATGAGGATGTTAAAAAAGTTGTGAGTAAAGAACCTATGTTTATTCATAAGAGAGAAAGAAATCTTCAAAAATATTTATTTTATGCAGATTTGAGTAATATAAAAGCTGAAAGACAGTTAGTGAATAAGAAAGGGACAGTTCCCTATCACAATTGTAGATATTGCATAAATATTGATACTGACTCTTCTTTTAAGCATCCCATCACAGTGAAGGAAGTTGTATTTCATGTTTTTGCTACATGTAATACTCATAATGTGACTTATCTTGCTAACTGTACTTCCTAAGAGTGCTTTCACATTGGTAAAACTAATAAGAAATTAAAAGAAAGGTTATGGTCTCATGTTTCAGAAATTTGAAGAAAAGTTGAGACAAATGTACTGAGCAAACACATTTTATCTGTGGGCCATCATAATCATAAATTAAGTTTAGGGATTTACAAGTTTTCTATCGCAATGTAAGAGGAGGTGACCTAGTGAATAAAACAGAGACGATTGAATATAATTGGATTAATTATTTTAGCGCTAATAAAATGGCAGTATTGAATAGTACCAATAGTATTAAGCCCATATTGAAAAATAGACATCAATATGTATATAAATAGTATTTGTTTTTATTTTCATCATAATATTTAGTATAATAATACTTATAATATATAATATATTCTTTATTTATATTTGGATACTATTACAAGTTTATTTTTATTTGGTCCTAGGCTTGTTTTTATATATGTATGTGTGTTCCTTTTACTATGCTGTTTTATGTTAACTGCATTTAGCTATTCAACAACCCATGTGATAGTGAGAATATGTATGATTGGCTGTTGTAAATATTTAAACACTGTGAAGATAATGAGATGTGTATTTGCACTGAGAAAGTTTTGTAACTCAAAAGCTTTGCTGTGTTTTATTATTTTACTCATTAAAGTAGTGTTTGGCATTGAGCTCCTGCTGTTTTTTCTTGGATATTTTGTTGCTTAGTCTTCAAGAACTCTTTGGGCACTAGACCTGGTTGATTTTGTGAGTTATTAAAGATGAGTGTATTACAACTTTGTAGGAAAGTCTAGCATGTTTATTTGTGTTAACAGAAAGAACATGTGTTACATTTGTGGATTTCTACCTGACTGCCCTCCACAGCAGTGAAGATGTAACTTTTAATACTTGTCTTACATTTCTAATATTACATTTTAAATTTTTATTGTTAATGTTGCTATGTATTACACATTTAAACCTGTGTTATTTGCATTACAGAACTGTTATAGATTGTTGGTTATATTTCATAAAGAATATTTTTGGGGGGTTGGGGGTTGTCCTAACTTGTGAGTAGTCATAGGGAGCAATAACCTTTAAATTGTTGTGTGTATGATGTATGCATGTATTCACACATAACTGAGTTCACAGCCATCCTACTTGTGTGTTATATACTTAATTGTGTGTCTGTTTTCTGTTTCATCTCATACAGGGATATGACACTAAAAAAGAAATCTGTACCCTGCAAGCAACCTTACACTGATGGAGAAAATGAGGTTATAATCCATGCCTTACATCATCATGGAGCTTTTCTGTTAGGGAGAGGTATAGGTGACCAATCTGCCAACAGGTGGTCATATTGTCGGAGGGCATGTGAGAACTTAATCCCAGATACAACACTGACCAAGTAGTATGACAATCTCTGCTCACCACAGGGTCGCTGCAACTGCCTGGGAAGAAGTGGCTATGGAAGGTGATCCTGCTATTGAACCACCACTAGCAGAAACAGAGGAGCTCCTGCTCACTGTCAGAGATTCAGATAGCTTGGCAGAAGATTCCCACAGATGCTTCTTGATGGTGCTGATGTAGATGACAGATCCAGTGTCACAAGCAGACCTTCAGGAATGCAAACTGCAAGTGCCATTGTTATATCTTTATATGCATATATCTTTGATGTCTAATACATATATAAAGCCAGCAATAAGTGTGAATCAGATGACATAGTCATAGAGAAATAGAGGAGGCTGTTTTTTGATGGGGAGCTCCAACTATTCACTACATTTGTGTATGAGAACATTTTTATCTGCACATATGAAGAATTGTCCTCTTGTTTTTTTTTTTGTTTCATTTGCATTGTGGTACTTATCAGCATTCTTTCCTTTCCATCCTTCACATACAAGGACATCTGGATTGCAGGCTGCCAGCCCTATACAAATAACGAACACACATTGGATTGCCATTATTACTGTTTAGATGGTAGATTCAGGTATATATAAAATTAAAATGTATGTTGCTTTAGCCCTCACATGTAGTTTAACATATCTTTCATATAAGGAAAATATGTGATCAATTTTACTCAGCTTTTTTTTTCTCTGTTTTTTGTGTTTATTACTTGATATCATAAGTCATCATGATAGTGTCACTGTGGAATTCCTGCCACCTGACATCAAAGTATTGGTAGCCTCTAATGATGATGGTTGTGGTAGTGAACAGGCACAGTCTGGGGGTACAAAGTGTCAGTCTGACACTGAGGTTGTGGCTCCCACATTTCCTGCCCATATTTCGGACACAGTCAGTATGCATATGCATACCCATGGCATGGAGATCTCTGATATCGGACAGGTCAAGGGTGACACAACTGATCAGAGTAGTGTGGTTATTCTGTTTGCAGAGCTGGATGCTTCTCCCCATAGCCATCAAGAGGGGGAGGGGCCACACAGCAGGGTTGGTAGGAGTGCTTAGAGTAGGTCTGCCTTCCACCCTCCTACTGATGGTGTCATGTAATTAGGTGCCACCAAACATATGTGTAGCTCCATAGCAGAGGCACAGGCACATATTCACCAGGGCCTCAGAAGAGCTATTGTGATTACTAAACATTGTGCATTCTGACATGCATGACTCTCTAAACCACATGGGCAAATCCTTGGACAGGATGAATGACACACTGGATCAGGCAGTGTCTATGATGGAACATCTGCTTGGGAAGGGTGGGCATCCATTGGCTAGAAAAGCACTACATCTTCTGGTGTTAGCATACATGGCCATGCAAGATCCCATTCCCATAGTGACACTACATCCACTACTTCATCAGGGGTTGTGGTGTCCACACCCAGACATGGAAGGCCACAGAGTCATGGTCCAGGACATAGTCATTAGAAGAACTCATCCACCGGACATCGCTCATGTTCAGGTAGCACCCCAACTTCTAGCCAGGGCCATGGAAGTAGCAGTGCAACTCCTGGCAGAGGTGGTTCTCGTGGTTAGTAGTAATGACGCTGAACTGACTACACTACCATGCATGGCCCACATCTGTCCAGGATGCCAAGATATAGTGCTGGCACAGTGTTTGATTGTGTTCATGTAGACACATATACATTGAAAAAAACTCACTTGCCCATACCAATTCACACACATTCAAGCTACCTAAACAGTACTGTTGAGTTCTGTACATCTGCTTTTACTAGCCCAAATACTGTATACTCTGACACATACATGTGTTTCTTACTTACACATATTCTCTTCTTTGGTGTAGCCTTGCCCCTCCCCCTGCAACATGCTTACTATGCCCTGCACTTTGAACATGTCTTTGTGACTTAGGGTTGCATAGATGTCTGATGCACACAGTGAATAGCTAATGCTTGCTTATTCACATAGTCACATGCTTGCATTTATAAATATGCATTGCAGAAGAAAATGTTTTGATTTCTTGTTCCCAATGATTTGTGAATGATTGGTTCTATAATTGTTGAACTTCACTGTATTTCAGTTAGTATTGTCATTAAAGCAGTGGAAGCGTTAGATACTTCAGTCTTGCATCTTGGTATCATTGTGTAAATATGGGTATAATTGACCTATTCCATGTTTTATAGATGGTGGTCAACTGAAATGCTTGATGCACACTATTGGTTCTAATACATCACCGTACAGAGCAAAAATCTGATTTAAGAGATGTTACTAATATAACTGTACATCTCAGACAAAAGCTCTGCTCAGCAGACTATACATATTTCCATATAAGACTAATCATTTACATAACTTTATTTTTTCTTTACAGGTTCCACACTTACCTTTTCATTACTACAGATATGAATTGGCTCTTTAGGGGTCATCTTTGTCTGTTTGCCACATGTGGGTGTCTGCTATGACCATTTGTTGTACCTCAGAACACTCATCTTTTCCCTGAATCCCTCTAGTGTTGCACCTACAGCTGCTATGGACTGAGATTTAGCCACGTCCTCTGTGGCTGTTAAAGTTCCCTCAGTGGGCAAGGGAGAGATACTCTTGTTAATTCTGGGAGGGGGGAACAGGGAAGGTTTCTCTGTTGTGTCAAAATGCTATTCCCATCCCTGGGGAAGCAGTGGCTGCCATTAGTAATAGCTGGCCCAATTTTTCTTGTCAAAAAGAAACAGAAAACCAAAGGTGTATCTACACCTCCTCAAATTTCTTTGGAAAGGAGTAGTTTACTGGGATTGGCTCAGGCTTTGATTCAGGCTATTGATCCTTCTTGTAGAGTAGTTTCTGGTAAAGGGAATAGGGATGCCTCTTTTCCTGAAGAAATTCAGGATTCTGAAACTGAACAGGAAGATGCTGGGGCAAATGTACGGTTTTGTCCTCAGATTTCTGAATCAGATCCAGAGGACAGCTCAGTTTCTGACTCATCCTGTGGGAGTTCTCTTTCTCTGAGACTATTGCTGGAATGTCCCAGTGTTTTTAGTGGGAGAACACTGAGGTTTCTCAGTCCATCAGAAAAATACTATGAGTTGTTATTGAAGGATTTTCCAGAACCTGCACCTATTCCTCCTGTTCTGTCTGCTTTTGATTATGCATGTCTTACTGTCTGCAATTTTCCCGATAGTCAGCCAGCTGTCCCTAAAAAGGCAAATAGGATGTATAAAGTTCCTCAGTCTATTAAATTTGTATACATTATTAATAAACCTGACCCAGCAGCTACAGCCTTATTTGACTCCACTACTGCTAAGTACTTAATTCCAATCCTATTCTTTGTAATAAGTATGGGAAAAATATTGATACCTATGGAAGAAAGTGTATACTTCTGCGACTTTGATTTTCAGAATTTTAAATTGTCAGGCTTCATATGTTAAAGTTTGTTCTAACATATTGTGAAAGTATGAGGAATGCTTGTTCTATATTTTCTTCTTGTGAAGAAAAAAATGCTTTAAATAACTTTGTTTCTTCTATTGCACGAGTCACTACTCATTGTTTGCAGTGTGTGTGTATGACCCTGTTGACACTTCTTTCAGAGCTATGGCCACTTGTACTGTTTTATGGCTGCATTCTCAGAACCTTCCAGATGATGGAAAAACTAGATTTTAAATTCTCCCTTAGGTAGAGATTTAGTGTCTGGCTCCTGTGCTGCCAAAGTGATCAAAAAAGTGTGATGAAGAGGGCAAGCTGACCCAAAGAATCTCTAAGATTATTCAGCCCTCCTTTTCCAAATTATCCTATATTCTGTCAGAGAAAAATTGTGTGTCAGACAAGCTGAGCAGGATCAGGGCAGACCCTCACAAATGGAAAGTAGATCAGGGGTATTCCAAGATCTGATCCAACTGTGGGAAATTCCTCACACCTCATGCTTCCTCTGAACAATCAACTGGCAAAATACTGTTCCACGACTCCAAGCAAGAAAGCCTGGAAGACAGATGCTTTTTCTTTTCTTTGGAGAGGAATGTTCCTGTATACCTTTCAACCTTTTCCATTCACATACTGGGTACTTCTGAAGATTTAGTAGGAATCCCCCAAGATCATTGGGTGACTCCCTTATGGCCAGGGCAACCATGGTCCTCTCTTCTTTTGGAAATGGACAGGGGTAATTACCACAAGTTTCCTCAGAAATTGGAACAACTTACACTAGAACAGGGGGTTTGATATGCCCCAACATGAATCATTGTCAGCTGACTATCTGGATGATAGGGTCTTAATTCCTTTTAGGCACCTGCTTTCTGAGGATATGCAGCAGGAACTAAGTGAGGCAAGAAAGCCTGCTACTAGAAATCCTATGTTATCAAACCAAAAATGTTTTCTAGTTGGTGCCAACAACATAACCAGCATTAATTCATGGTGAATTGTTTTATTTGTTTTACAATATTTGTGTGAGTTACTATCCTATGGCATTTTTTATTCCTCTTTTGAGGTTCATCTATTGGCCATTTCATCATGTCTGCCCATGGATCCTCTGCAGTCCCATGTCAAAATGTTCTTGAAATGGGTTTTGCACAAGAGGCCTCCAAGTAAACATGTGCCCCCTCCTTGGGATCTTAATTTTGTGTTAGAGAAGCTAACACTTGCTCCATTTGAACCAGCTAATCTATCTGACTTGAGGTTCTTAAAATGCAAAACATTTTTACTGATTGCTCTGACCTCTTCATGAAGGGTATCTGAGTTGCAAGTTCTTATGGTGAGTAAACTCTACCTCATTTTCCACAGGGGAAGGGTTTATTTGAGAACAAATCCCTCTTTTATATGTGTTACCCAAGTTTACTTTAAGCCAAAGTATCCATTTTCTTTCCTGAGCCTAAAGATGAGGGAGAAAGGATACTTCATAACTTAGATGTTCACAGACAACTCAGGTATTATCTTGACAGAACCAAATATTTCTGATCTTCAGATCAATTGTTCATTTCTTGTGAAAGTAAGAAGGGACAACCTGTGTCAAAATGGGCTATTTACAAATAGTTGTCTAAGGCTATTACTTTTTGTTATATTCACCATGAGAAGAATATTCCAGGCAGGGTTAAGGCCCACACTCTTATAGGGACATGGCTTCATCTATAGCTTTTTGGAAAGGGTTGGATTCTGCAAATATTCCAGAAGCTGCTACGTGGTCCTCTGTAAATACTTTTACAAAGCACTATAAGCTTGATTCCTTCTCTAGGTATAAATCAAGTCTTGCTAGGACCATTCTGCAGGGACTCCTGGACCCTTCTCCTTCCTCTTCCCAAATATAGTCAGCTATGGTAGTCTATCCATATAGCTAAGGCTACTGCAGCAGTGATAAATACAAAGAGCATGATGCAGTTGTTTAAGCTGAACTTACAATAACCATCCATGTTCAAATGATCACTGCTGCTTTAGGCACTCCCTCCTGACATCCCCCTTGTTTTTTTGGTGTGCTTTTTGTGGCAGGATGTGGACATTTAGTTTTTGTTATTTCTAGCATGGTTCTTTCTGGGTTCAGCCTCCCTCTCTCTGCTGGCAGGAAAGCTCTGAAGCGCTTCATACCTAAACTTGTCTTTTAGTTAGCTCATCTTGAGCTGCTTGAGAGTTTGGGTGCTGCATGGAAGGTGCCCTGTAGCTTTGGAAGCTGGCATTCTGTTATATCCTTGGCATATATCCCATATAGCTATGGCTACCACAGTAGTGATCAATAAGAAGAACATATAATTTGATTCTGTCAAAAAGCTTGGGCTCCTCCCATTGGAAACTATGGTCCAAACTTCCAGAGCCTCATTGAACGGAATGAGTTAAGGCATGTTTAGAAATCTGAGACAAGATAGACACAATCTGATTCAACAAGACCTTCCTTCAGGGGTCAAGGAAGAAGAACATTTTCCCAGGCTTTTAGCACACTTCAAAATGAACTTGCACAAGTAGATCTGGTAGCTCAGAATTCTGAAGGCTAATGTGGCAAAAGAAAAAAGGGTCTTGCCCTATATGTCCAACTACCTCCCGTGTTCTCTCCCAGAATAGGGTTGGAGGAGACAAGGTGCTTTTTCATTGCTTGAGCTGTAGGTATGATTGCAGCAGGATTGGCTGTAAGATGAGAATAGAGAAATGTATTTACATATTAAACTCTTTACAATTAATCTGATTTTCTAGGAACTGATGGGAGAGAATCAGGAGCATTGCTGGCAGCTTTTAATGCATCCTCCAAAACAGACAAAATAGATAGGAATGGTGTAGAAGTAGAGATTTCTGGTTTAAGAAAATCATAATATCTGCCTGACTCTGGGGGAATATTAGTCCAGTGGCAACATTTCAGCTTTATAGTTTATTTAGGAATTGGATTCATTCCTCTTGATCTCAGGATCTTAAAAATGCTGCTTTTAGAAATATTTATCCTGAGCTTTTAAAGAAGTTGCAGGAACTGAACTTAAAAGTAAGTACTGAGTATATGGTTCTTCTGAACCAATTTTTGCAAATGTTGAGAATGAATTGCAGGAGGAAATTATGAAGTTGGAATGTGAAATTACCGGACTTCCAGATTTTAAAGAACATTTACCTGTATACAACTTAATGGTTCATAGACTAGTGAGTTATGAACAACTTTGCAACTAACAAAGAAGCATAAGCTTCTTAGGGACATTAATGATTTGAAAACAGGTAACATTTTTTTCATGGCCCAAGCTTTCACTGGATAAGAAAGAAACCCCCTTGCAGAAGGAGTCAGTTTATGGCTTAGACTCGTTTACTGTTGCTGAATCCTACAGGGCTGATAAAAATATTTCAGTGCAATTGCTTAGTGCTGGGACTTCTGTAATGCAAACTTCTGCTTGCACTGATTCCAATGTGACCCCAATACTTAATAATATTCGAATCTCTCATGCCTTACTAGCAAATGAAAATCCTAACACTTTAGAGAATTTTCGACAATAAGCTCTACAATTACTATCTCATTTATCAGAATGTATAGAGACAGGTAACAAAGATAGTCTGAGGGGTCAATCGAAAAAGAGAGGGGGTGGCTGAGTAAGACCAAATTACAACGCTCCACAAACTCACAGCTGCTCAGTACACTTGAAGATAATGCTGTTATAAATTTGTCCAATGAGAGACTGTCTACATTGGAAATTGCAGTTCTCCTTAAAGAATATGTGGATATGATAGTAGAAGCACTTACTGATTTAAGACTATTTGTGAGAAATTTAAGTTTTAAGTATATCTTTAGGGATTCCTCAGGTCTGGATCCTCAAAGATGTAAAAAATCAAGTACTTTTATACCAACAAACTGTCCAGCAATTAATGCTTTCTCCAATGTGTTTGAAAAAGAGTTACGTGAACTGTATGAACAAGGCTCCAAAAACAGATTGTACAACTTGACACATGATGAATATGAAGCTCTTATTAAGTTAGAGAATAACACAAACATCATCATTAAACAGGCCAATAAGGGGTTGCTGTTGTCATTCTTGATAAGAATGACTATATATCTTTCATGTAAGAGTTCTTAGCAGATGAGAGAACATTTAAGACAAATGAAGTTTGGCAACAAACCAAGTTGCCCCGGGGCATCTTCATGAGGGGTTAGATAGATAGTGGGTGTTAGGTGAGTTGGGGTAGTGAAGGGGTTAAGTGGAGGCAGGGAGGATTGGGAGGAAATGAGATAACGGTAGGGAGGGGCTTAAGAGGTTTAGATAAATGTAGTTGGGTAAGCAATCACATTTTGACATGAACTTGCTATGCTCCCACCCTCCCCTTGTTTGTTGGGGGGTTGGGGGGAATGGGGTTTATCAGTGGGGGTAGGTGGAGAAGAGGGATAGGCTTGCCCTCTTCTGTTCCCCCTCTGGGGTCTGGATGTTCATTTCAAGGATCTGGGGAAAGGAAAATGAGCAGCTGGAGGAAGTTTGCTGAATGGATAAGTAAGCTGAGGTAAGTTTGCTGCTTAATTGGTGGAAGGTAATTCAATGAATGGTGTATGAAGTGAGATGGGATGCTGCTTCATAAGTAAAGTAAACGAGCAGCAATATGGACCCTGCTTACTGAGCAGGGTGAGTAGGTACACTGCCCTGTTTAGCATTACAAGGCTGGCACTTTATATGTAAAGTAAGTGAGCAGAGGTATAGATGCTGCTTACTGGGGCAGGGTGAGTAGGTACACTGCCCTGTTTAGCATTACAAGGCTGGCACTTTATATGTAAAGTAAGTGAGCAGAGGTATGGACGCTGCTTACTGGGGCAGGGTGAGTAGGTACACTGCCCTGTTTAGCATTACAAGGCTGGCACTTTATATGTAAAGTAAGTGAGCAGAGGTATGGATGCTGCTTACTGGGGCAGGGTGAGTAGGTACACTGCCCTGTTTAGCATTACAAGGCTGGCACTTTATATGTAAAGTAACTGAGCAGAGGTATGGACGCTGCTTACTGGGGAAGGGTGAGTAGGTACACTGCCCTGTTTAGCATTACAAGGCTGGCACTTTATATGTAAAGTAAGTGAGCAGAGGTATGAATGCTGCTTACTGGGGAAGGGTGAGTAGGTATGCTGTTCTGATTAACATCACAAGGATGTTTATGCTGTGTTTAGAATTAATGATATTATGTTGAGTTGTAAATAATAAAGCTGGTAAACAAAACTATGTTATGGAAGTTTTAATAAAGGTCATCAAATGTCATTCGGTGTAATGTGTTTATTGAAGGGGACCGGGACAATTGAATTTTCTAGTGTGGTGACTTTTATAAGTAATATCAACATGGCTATTTGTGATTTACAGCTTATGAATGATATAACCATTGATTTATTCAATTTTTTACTGCACCCTGTCCTGGAATTCTTGTCCTCTGTGGTCTGCCTAAAATTCATAAGAGTGTGACCCCCCCCCCATGCACCCTATTGTTTTTGGTGGGGGATGGATTACTGAACCCCTATCTCCTTTCCTGCAGTCTGTGCCTAGTAAATATTGTGTTAAAGTAAAAAGTTGTATACAAGATACTAAAGATTTTTTAACAAAATTCTATCAATGCCATATCTGTGAAGAAAATGATGTCTTCCTGATTGTTACTTTGGACATCAACTCTCTATTTACAGTAATCCCTAATGACTATAGCTTAGATGCTATATGTACATTCTTAAATCATAGCAGTGACTTATCCAATAGAGAAGTTGAAACACTTTGTGAATTACTAGAGCTATTATTGACTAACAATTTGTTCATATTTAACAAACAGTTATACCTCCAAATCTGTGGTGTAACAATGGGTACATCAGTTGTGAACACCTATGCAAACCTTACTTTACATCTGTGGGAAAACAGCTTGTGTTTGATGAACCACAACAGTTCAGATCCAAGGTCACCTTTTATAAGTGAATTGTGGAAGATTTTTTTTTTTATCTGGAGGGGTTCTGAATGTGAGATGACTAGCTTTATAGACTATAAGGATAGTACCACTACCTTTCTTAAATTTAAATATTTCTTTTCCGCCACTGAGATTTTCTTTCTGGATATGAAATTAGTTAATTAAATGAGAATCTCAGTACATCTATATATAAGAAGGACATCCAAATGAATAGGTCTACATGTCAATGTAGTATGCATGCCCCCCCCCCCCCATACATATAGAGGTATAGTCAGTTGCTAAGTGTAAGTAGACTGCATACCAGTGATGAGATATGCATTAAACAGATGGATGAAATGATCAAAGAATTTAAAGAAAGAGGCTATGATAGCAAATTCTTTGAAGGGATAAAGTTAAAAGTTATGAGAGACAGGAACAATTCAGCTATACCTTATTTTGGTGGAGGGGAATATATATTCTAATGTTTCATCACAGAGAAGAGGCCAAAATTATTTAAGGTATACTACAACTTACAGTAGGAGGACAAATAGAGTGAAAAACATCATATCAAAAAATTGAGACATTCTTGAGAGTATGGCAGAGCTTAAAGCCATGATTTGCTCAAAACCTAGCTTTTCATACAGGAATTGTCGTAACCTTAGGAAGCATTTATGTTATAAAGATTTTTCGGTACTTACGTATTATCGCAACCAGACATTGTCAGCATTCAAGGCATTCTCTGCAACATTCCATTCTCAGTGAAATAACGTGCTGCCAAGAATGCTGAGAGTGTGTGGTTGTGAAAATACGTAAACCATACTCTCTTAATGAAGTAACTCATGTCCTGAAACGCGCTTGTTCATTTATCTCTTTATACCCAACAGTTTCCCCCAGTACAGGCAATGGCACAAAACAGTTATTGGATACAAGCGAATGGTCAATTGTTTGCATAACCCTCAAGCTTCCTTCTCTAAAATGTGTAACACTACCTTTCGCAATCTTACAGATAGCTTTCACATAGCTGTCACTCAATCAGGGACAAATTTACAGTTATTTACATTACATTTGTTGACCGGGATAGTCCAACTGGATACATGTCCATTTTCAGCGGACAATCCAAAAATAGTCAGGGACAGTTTTAAAATGTTAGTATTATTACTTTGAGACATTGGCAGAATAAAGGAATGGGAATTAGTATACATTGTATTAAGTAAAGTAAATCTGTAACTCTAATAATTATGTTCACTATTTATTAAGTCTAATAGTGTAATTCACTGCCCTTTCCTCAAAAGTCACCAGTTAATACCAGTTAAGAGGGACATAGTTAAAAATTGAGTCAAAAAGAGGGACTTCTATACAGTTCACGAACACTTTAGAGGTCCCTCGATTGATTGATTTATTTACTTATTTTTTATTTATTGCAGTAAAACAGGGTAAACATTTGAACATGCAAGACACTTTCTCTCCAGCCGTCTAGCATGTTCATGTTCATGTTCTACAGTGTACTTTCAGCTAATGCAATGAATGTCTGGTTATAGCTACCGCAGTGAATGTGTGGTTCTGATAATACGTAAGTACCGATTTTTCTTATAACACAACTAAAATTAATCCTAAGATGAGTAAATTTGGGACTTTTCCGTGTTACAATTGTGTGAGCTGTAAATATATTATAACTAATGATAGCTTTATACACTCAAAAACAAATAAGAAATTTAGCTTTAGCAGTTGTGCCACTTGTAATACCACAAATACTGTTTACTTAGCTATGTACACTGTCCTGCATTTTATGTAGGCAAAAGCACACGTAAGGTTAAACATCGTATAATTGAACACACTTCTTAAATCCAAAGATGTGTTCCAACCAATGCTTTCACTGAACATATTTTAGAAAAAGGGAGGAACCGTGAATTTAAATTCACGGTGATGCAGATTGTTTCAAAGAGTATAAGAGGTGGAGACTTGAATAATAAATTAGAGTTTTCTGAATATAATTGGATTACATGGCTTCTAGCTGACTCTGAACCAGAAGTTAATCCAAAAGTTAGTATAAAACCTATATTGAAAAGGAAACAGGATATTTTATGCTAGTAGTTTATTAGTATTTTTATGCAATTTAAATGTATTTTTCACATTTATTTCCCTGCATGTAATTTTAAATGTTTTTATATATGTTTTTATTTTTCATTTCCGTTTCTATGTACTTGTTTACACGTTTTTAATGCATTTATCTTTGCTTGTGATGAGTGTACTATCTCTTTAAGAATTTTCTTGGCTGTGTCATGTGATCTTGTTAATTAACTATATATTGAAGTCATTGTGCTAAATTTAATCTTTTGTCATCACACTAAAGAAGGGTAGCCGTACCCGAATGTTTTGTGAATACTGTGGATATTAAAAGCTTCTACTTCATTGAGCATTTCCAGTGTCTGTATGCATCTGTTGGATTTGTTCTGTGGCTTTGCAGACCTGGTTTACCTTTGTGTTGGTCTTTTTCCTGTTATTGGAACATCAGTCTGTTCCCATGTAAATACATCCCTCAGCCTGGAAATAATCTCAGAAAATGAAAAAGTTTGCACTGCTACAACTTGGAGCTCACTATCTGTAGAGTCAGAATCTTGGACTATAGAAACCTGAGGTGAATAATATGTCAACATTGGATTCATCAGAAAATTCACCCTCTTCCTTAAAAAGAGGAACACCAGTATTAGAAGAAGGCATATAGCACCTATGGTTGACTGACTGTAATAAACTACTTGCTAAGTTAACAACATTGTTTTTACAGACAAGAACCATTTCTTTATTTTCAATATGATTAACTTTGTAGTTATTTTTCTGGGTATATCCATAAGTGGTGGATGGCTAGGAGGCAGCATATCATCCTAAACAAAAGGTATCTTTCCCATGACACTTCGAGAAGATCCTCTCAAAGTATCTTCCATACCCAAATTGAATGGTTCTCCCATGCTTGCAGACACAAGGTGCAAGGTTTGATTCCCACATGGGGTAGTTGACTAGGCTTAAAATGGCTCACAAGAGCAGTTACCCTAGTACTAATCTATGAACCTATAAACCTATGCCCAAGCAGGACACTGGAATAGCCACAAAGGAATTATCTGACCCCTGATCCATAGTGGTTGGCAAGGCTATGGATTTGAGTAAACAGGTAAATGGTCTAAGGAACCAGCAGTAGGAACTACAGTCAGCCATCATCTGTTGAGGCATAATAATAGCCCACAAGGGAGGCACAGACTCATGTTTCAATTGTTTTTTTTTTTCTTTTTTGATATGTAAGAAGTACCAGCAGGACTGGGGTAAGTATCCATGCTGTAGCTGGGAAAGAAGCCTGTTTGCCTGTAACATTGGAGTATGTCAGAAGGTAGGTTGTTACTAGTAAGCATAAATAACACACAACCCAGTCTAATCAAATTTACCCCACAACAAAGTATCACAAGCAGCACACAAGAATTTCCTGTCATAAGACAGAATTAAATAAATTAGCTGCCCTGTAGAATAGCATCTGACCAAAGCAAACCAAATGTAAGCTAAAGCATTCACATATAATCTCATTATTCTTCCAGAAAACTACTTTCTGACTGCCAAAGCTTGTTTCCCATGTTACTAGTTCACTAGATAAACCATACCAAGGCAAATGCATTGATTTACAAATCTAATTTCTTCATTGACTTTTTCATATTAACAGTAGTCGATTAGTATTAATGAACAGTTTATGTCTAAATCCTGGGTTAAACAGTACAGGTGTTTAGCAGTATGATTTATGTTTTAGTTTCCTGAGTGCAAGCACATTTTTAATGGAAATGTTTGAGTTTAGACCAGGGTGGTGGTAGGCATCCTGCCTGATCTACCAGTTTAACTCTATTTTTCTGAGGATGACATTTTTGCTTCATTCGAGTAGACTCATAGTGAGCTTGTCTAGGATGTCAAAGTGGAAATGTCCATAGTCTGAGAAATCACTGCAGTGCTTAACTAGTTGTTTTTGAGGATCTGGAATCTGATGTCGGACAGGTGGTGTGCCACCCTGAATTTGAACTTGATTTCCCTACATAAAAACAACTGCAGTCATTACAATGTGCATGGTATATCACAAAACAGTGTTGCAATTACTAGAACAAGTGATGTTGATTTTTTCATGAGTACTAGATAAAAAAAAGTAGTCCTTGTTGCTCATGTAGTTGCAGTAAGTGCAAAAAGGTGGGCCTCAAGGCTAAGTTCATCTATTGTCCTCCTGCTGTCTAAATTTGTACTCTACCCAATCCCTAATGTTTCTGGTTGTCTTGAAAAGAAAACAAGGATGGGGTCCTATGAGGTTTTCCAGTTGTTTATTTTCTATAACCTGAAAAAAACAATCCAACAATGAATACAAACAATAAAATCCACAAATCCAGACAGGGAACAGAGCTTCATAGACAACACCGCTTAAATCAAATACTTTAAAAATGTGTAATCTTTAATAAAATATATAAGCGCTTTCATTTTACAATTCATGAAAACTTTCTCAGATACATAAAACAATAAATTTCCTAAGGTTAAATAATAAAGGAATCATGTGACATCACAAGTATTATCAAGTATACAATTCAATCTTAAAGTCATACCTTGCCTAAATGAAAAAGCTTAAAAGATAAACCAGTTATATACTATATATTAAGAACAGCACCAACCATAAATAAAACATACGATTTTTTTCTTAAACTGACACATTTTTCATACAACAAAACCAACAGAAAAACATCCGCAAACATTAATTTTCCTACTTTTCCATAGATTTTAGTTTCAATAAAGGAACTATACTAACAGCGTCATTGAGGCCTGGGTACCTGTAAGACTCCATCTTAATCTGACAAATCAGCTCCTACTTTTCCAAATAAGTGGACCAGGGGCCCCCATGTTTTTTTCCACCTTTTCCAAAACACTAAATTTAAAGCCTTGATCCTGATGTTGTTCCAAGTCTCTATACAGGGCATTAGTGTTTTTTTTTCCTTACATCGTATATGTGTTCATAAATACGACTACGAAGTTTCCATTCAGTTTTGCCTATATAAAAAGCATTGCAAAATTGAAATGGGCCCCGTATATTACCCCCGTAGTGTCACAACTATATTTCCCTTTTAAGAAGATGCCCCTAATCCTTGAATTAATTCTATCACCCACCAAGATATATTTACATGTGTTACACCTGCCACATTTTGACATCCTCGGATATAAAATTGCCATTCCAGATTTTCTTTCCAACATGCTTTTTATGTTAAGGCCTCTCCTATATCTAATAATAGGCCCTTCTCCCAAAACACGTAGCACATTACTGTTCTTCCTAAACACATTCCAGTTTTTATACAAAATCCAGTTAATTTTTGGGCTGTCCAAGCTAAAGGAAGTCACCATGACCCGTGTAATTATCCCACTACAGACAATGATAAATCACCATTATCCCTCTCTATTGTAAAACAGGTTTAAAGTACCTCATGTCTCTTTTGATTGAAACTTCCTGTATGAGTTCCTGGACCATAGTCAGGGATATCCCCTTCTAGTAAGCATAGTCATTAGCACATCACATTCCTTAATGAAATCTCTCTCCAGGGTGCTCATATGCGCTGCCCTAACCATTTGCCCCTTAACAACTGCCTTTTTCTGCTTATAAGGATGGGAACTGGAAAAGTGCAATAACATATTTGAATATGCAGGTTTTCTATACACACTAGCTATGTTTTTTTTCATAGCCCTGTCCTTCTCTATCAGGGCATCCAAGTACGCCATCCTCTCCTGGTTGCAATTATGGGTGAAATACAAAAATTCTTTGCTAGTGTTAATATAATCAATGAATTCTAGTAGTTCAATTTCACCCTCACTCCAAATTATAAACATGTCATCCAAACATCATAAATGCAATTTAATAAACCTCTTAAGTGGCTGATTAAAAGTATACTAGAACTCTCATTGAAGTATGACAATATTGGCCAAGACTGAACGCACAGGGGACCGCATCGCTACACATTCCTTTTGTTTCTAAATTCTACCCTCAAAAATATGAAATTACTTTTTAATATAATTTTCAACAATGCAATGCAATTATTAATACTATCCTGATCTACTCCCCTCCTTTGCAGATAATTCTGTAGTACTTGAAACCTCATATGAGTTACTATCCAATATGCGGAAAATATGCTCATTATAGTCAGATTGTGTCATAATCTCCATAGCTCCCTCCCTTATCCGGTTTCATAGCTCTTAAACTAGAGTTTTGGATCAAATAACTGACTTCCTCACCCTTACTTTCCTCCATTCCCCTCTCTATAAAATTTTTCCCTAGCATAGCTTGCAAATCCACCTCACAGAAGTTCTCATAAAATGCCAGGGTAGGGTGAATGACGGTTTGTACAAACTAGAAACCTTAAGATTGTCCATACTAAACTGCATTTCATTAAACAAAATATTAAGATTCAATTTGAGTACAAATATATTTAAATCTATTAATGCCTTAACGAGGTTGCAGGCTTAGCTGGCACATAGTTCATGCCACATGCAAAAAAAGCAGAAACTGAAGTCCCCAGTTCAATATCAGAATAGTTATTAATCTTAAAATCCCCTTCTTCATTATAAATAGTGGAAATATTGTTCTCCACAGGTTGTTTATTGCCAGCTATAAGAGAATAGCCCATCTGGGCATTAATGTTCTCAAATATCAAGTCCTCCTCACTCCTGCATAAGGTGGAGCATTGGCTAGATAAATAAACCTCTGACTGGTTCTCAGATAACCTCTCCCTTGATTGTAATTGGGTAGATGTGATCTCTGCTGCTCCCTGATTCATTCCAATCTCCTCAACTGGGGAAATCCTGCTCCTGTTCCCAATCTGCCTGCATAGTAATTGGGGTTCGCCTCTACCCATTTGGCACTTCTTCATTCCACAAGTCATTGCTATGGTTACCATAAAGCAAATCAGTCTGGTTAGCAAAATTATTGAAGCCCCATCTTCCCCAGACCTGCAATTCTGGTGGAATAGGATAAATGGAATCATTCATTTAGTCTCTCCTATCCCGTTCAAATTTCGTAAGTTTATAACCCTTAGAATGGGCTATACTTTGTTCAATATTTAAAAAGATATGAGCATATTCTGCCTTAATGTCCAGGTACTGAGTATTCTTAATGATATTATCATTTAACAGTGTGACTTCCACTGCTAATTTATCCATAAGCTTCACATTATGTTTCACTGCTAACTCCATAAACTCACAACCTTGCTTGTCAAACAACTCAAGTAAATCGTTATGCAGTGGAAAGTCCCTTTCTAAGCCCATTGGAAACCTCCACTGCCAAAATTCCTTGGATACCCATTTGGCCTTAATACTCTCACTAAGGTAAAAGTTCTCCAACTGTAATTTTTTTTAATTTAAAAAGTTTATAATCCATTTGATCAAGTTTAGTACACAAGTTTTCACCATCATATACAAAGTGATTGTTATCAAAACTGATATTACCTCTTATCCATTCGTTAAAGTTAGGTACAGTATTCCAGGCTGATAATCTATTCAGGTTGTTATAAACCCTGCCTGGTTAGGTGCCTGCACAGTCCCCTTGGAATCAGCAGCTGAAGTAGATTGTAAGCTGTTATCTAGTTGGTTTTCCCATTTCACCATGTTAACAGATACTGTTGGTGCTGGTCCATGAGTTAAGACCCCCCTCCACTCACTGCGACAACTGCTGCACGAGGAGGGTAATATTCCCCACCATTTGTTGCAAAACAGAGAGTTAATTCATGAAATGTACCTCTATACTACCAGAAAACAGCACTTGCGAAGAAAGCTCTGACCCAGGCACCATAGGTTCATAGATTAGTACTAAGCTAACTGCCCTTGCGAGCCATTTTAAGCCTAGCCAATTATCCCTTGTGAGACTCAAACCCTGCACCTTGTGTTTGCGAGGCAAACACCTTAACCATTAGACAATCCAACAATTAATACAAATGATAAAATCCACAAATCCAGGCAGGGAACAGAGCTTCAAAGACAACATCACTTAAATCAAATACTTTAAAAATGTATAATTATAAGTGCTTTCATTTTACAATTCATGATAACTTTCTCAGATACATAAAACAATAAATTTCCTGAGCTTAAATAATAAAGGAATTGTGACATCAAACGTATTATCAATTATACCATTCAGTCTTAAAGTCATACCTTGCCTAAATCAAAAACTTAAAAGATAAACCAGCTATATACTATATATTAAGAGCAGCACCAACCATTATTTTAAATCCCCAAAAAATGATAAATAAAAAATAAAAAATAAGATTTTATTTCTTAAACCGACACATTTTTCACACAACAAAACCAACAGAAAAAAATCCTCAAACATTAATTTTTCTACCTTTCCATAGATTTTAGTTTCAATATAGGAACTATACTGACAGGATCATTGAGGCCTGGGCACCTATAAGACTCCAGCCTAATCTGCCAAATCAGTTCCTGTTTTTTCCAAATAAGTAGACCAGGACCCACCCCCCATGTTTTTTTTTTCCACCTTTTCCAAAACACTAAATTCAAAGCCATGATCCTATTGTTGTCCCAAGTCTCTATACAGGGCATTAGTGTTTTCTTCCTTATATCTATATGTGTTCATAAATACGATTACAAAGTTTCCGTTCAGTTTTGCCTGTATAAAAAGCATCGACAAATTGAAATGGACCCTGTATATAACCCCTATAGTGTCACAACTATATTTCCCTTTCAAGAAGATGCCCCTATTCCTTGAATTAATTCTATCACCCTCCAAGATATATTTACATGTGTTACACCTACCACATTTTGACATCCTCGGATGTAAAACTGCCCTTGTAGATTTTCTTTCCAACATGTTTTTTATGTTAAGGCCTCACCTATATATAATAATAGGCCCTTGTTCCAAAACACATAACACATTACTGTTCTCCCTAAATACTACTAGAATTCATTGATTATATTAACACTAGCACAGAATTTTTGTATTTCACCCATAATTGCAAGCAGGAGAGGATGGCATACTTGGATGTCCTGATAGAGAAGGACAGGGTTAAGAAAAAAAACATAGCTAGTGTGTATAGAAAACCTGCATATTCAAATATGTTATTGCACTTTTCCAGTTCCCATCCTTATAAGCAGAAAAAGGCAGTTGTTAAGGGGCAAATGGTTAGGGCAGCACATATGAGCACCCTGGAGAGAGATTTCATTAAAGAATGTGATGTGCTAATGACTATGTTTACTAGAAGGGGATATCCCTGACTATGGTCCTGGAACTCATACAGGAAGTTTTGATCAAGAGTGACATGGGGTACCTTAAATCTATTTTACAATTAGAGAGGGATAATGGTGATTTATCATTGTCTGTTATAGGCAAGCAGGATAATTACACGGGGTCATGGTGACTTCCTTTAGCTTGGAAAGCCCAAAAATGAACTGGATTTGTATAAAAACTGCAATGTGTTTAGGGAGAACAGTTATGTGTTACGTGTTTTGGGAGAAGGGCCTATTATTAGATAATAGGAGAGGCCTTAACATAAAAAACATGTTGGAAAGAAAATCTGGAAGGGCAATTTTACATCTGAGGATGCCAAAATGTGGTAGGTGTAACACATGTAAATATATCTTGGTGGGTGATAGAATTAATTCAAGGAATAGGGACATCTTCTTGAAAGGGAAATATAATTGTGACACTACAGGGGTAATCTATGGGGCACATTGTCAATTTTGCAATGCTTTTTATATAGGAAAAACCTAATGCAAACTTCGTAATCGTATTTATGAACACATATACGATATAAGGCAGAAAAAAAACACTAATGCCCTATATAGACACTTGGAACAACATCAAGATCATGACTTTAAATTTAGTGTTTTGGAAAAGGTGGAAGAAAACCCACGGGGGGGGGGGTCCCTTGTCCGCTTATTTGGAAAAACAGGAGCTGATTTGGCAGATTAGGATGGAGTCTTATAGGTATCCAGGCTTCAGTGATGCTGTCAGTATAGTTCCTACATTGAAACTAAAATCTATTGAAAAATAGAAAAATTAATGTTTGGATATTTTTTCTGCTGGTTTTGTTGTATGAAAAATGTATCGGTTTAAGAAAAAAATCTTATTAATTATTTTTTAGTTATCATTTTTTGGGGAATTAAAATAATGGCTGGTGCTGCTCTTAATATATACTATATAAATGGTTTATCTTTTAAGCTTTTTGATTTAGGCAAGGTATGACTTTAAGACTGAATTGTATAATTGATAATACTTGTGATGTCACATGATTCCTTTATTATTTAAGCTGGGAAAATTTATTGTTTTATGTATCTGAGGAAGTTTTCATGAATTGTAAAATGAAAGCGCTTACATATTTTATTAAAGGTTACACATTTTTAAAGCATTTGATTTTTAAGCGGTGTTGTCTTTGAAGCTTTGTTCCCTGCCTGGATTGGTGGATTTTATTGTCTGTAATCACCACCCAGTTATCAGCCATGCTTTCTCTGATTGTTTTATAATCTATTGTAAGGGTGAATGCTATGTTTCTTTTTCTTTCATCCTCCTGTGGACTCCAGTGTTGGTTTGCTGAAATACATGAGCAAAAAGGACTACTTCTTTTGTGCTTTGTTCTTCCTTTTTGGTGTGCTGTCATATTTTGTTTGTTAAAAATAAAAACAAAAACCTTTTAACTAAGAATGATGCTCCACAGGCTGCTGAGCGAGTAAACCCTCATGGGTATTTCAGGAATATTCAACTAAGGGACTAATCTCTAAGCTTTAGGATTGGCTCCATGGTTTTCTATCTCCCAGATTTTCTTCCAGTCAGCTCCCCTGGATGCTCCCATTATTGTCTGTAACTGCCTTTAAATAAATTACTTTAAACTTCAACAAAGTGTCTTTATCCCTCCCACAGGGAGGGTATCAGAGAGAGAGGTTCCTACATCTGCTAGCTAAAGTGATTTTTATCTGGACAAAGACTCAACAAAAAGACATGCATTGTGATTACAAATGGTCAAATCATAAAAAAATGACACAACCATTAAATATTGAAATTAAACATTGAAAGACAATGATAACTAACAGTCCAAACTTTGACAACATATCTTTACTGAAGTCAGAAATGCATATTCTGTAACTCTTCTAAAGTGCATGAATAGTCTCCCAGGGCGATAACTGTACCAATTAATATCTCACTGATCTGACTCATTATTAAATACAATGCTGCATTTTGCAGGATGCAAGCAAGCCACAAGGAGCAATTTACAAAGGTAAAATGGGTCTATATTATGTGATCGAAGAGTCTACTCTTCAAACACATAATAATCGACAAATATAAAGCGAACTCTGTAAACTGCGAATGGCCACATCCACAAATTTTTTCCTCGGGAAAAAAATTCACGTGGCCGTAAAAAAAAAAACTTTAAAACACTAATCAAGTGAGGGGCTTTGCCCCCCACAGTCCCCGATGTGAGGGGCTGTGCCCCCCCACCCCCTAACTAAATATACCAACTCTGAGATCGCTCTATATTGAAGAAAAAGGCAATTCCCGATAACAGCCAACTGAATTTTTTCCCCGAGGAAAAAATTTGTGGATGTGGCCATTTGGGGTTTACAGCGTTCTCTGTATATGTGTCGATTATGATGTGTTCAAAGAGTAGACTCTTCGATCACATAATATACACACAGGTAAAATGAGTCCTTAGTCAAAAATGATATGGTTAAATAACCTGATCTATTCAGAAAGGTTTCAGGAACTGTCATTATATTCTACTCCTTGTAGATTACTGAGCAGTGACCTCTGTCTGGCCTACAAAATAATCTCTGATCCAGTTCTTTTTAAAATTTATGCCTGAAACTCATTATAGGGACTGGGATAATTTCAGATCAGAGAACCTAGTACTAAAAGCAAATACATGTGTGTGTGTGTGTGTGTGTGTGTGTGTGTGTGTGTGTGTGTGTGTGTGTGTGTGTGTGTGTGTGCCAGCATGCGTATATATGCAAAGAAATAAGAAAATATCAACATTGGGCTATGGCAGTCAAGCTCCTTGAAAGTCAATAAGCAAAAGCTTGAGAACTGAACCTACAAACTTTTGAACTGCCAGCTTTACAAATATACATCAATTTTCATGAATACAGAGCATAGAACTTAATTAATGTATGGTATTTTGATGCAAAACCTAACAAAATACCAATTTCTGTAGAAAACATCTTGAAGGCAACATATTTTAGAAACAGTTATAAGTATGTTCCTTATTACAAAATAGGATTATATAACCTTGGTTGTATAAATTAATTTAGAACTAAATGCAACATTAAATAAATCATTCTATTATGTAAACTAATTAATTTAAACTTAAATGAATAGAAAATATAGATGGCTATTTTATTAGCACAATAATGCACTTGGAGATGCAAACAGTGTAGATATCCCTGCAGAAAAGCTTGTTCCTCACAACATTGCAAGACGTGTGCAATATGTGGGCACACCTTTGTGTTCCACCTAAAGGTTGTGTATTCCACAGTTGGAGTTTTGTGTACAATGTCTGTAACTGCTACACTATCTTAACATTATTTTTCATCAAAGCCACAAGACTAGAATATCATTCATTTATTCATTTGTTTGTTGGTATGTTTGCCTAAATTGTGTTGCACTGGTACTCATACCTTCTATTTTGTTTCATTATTCTTGTCCGCTTTCTTTGGTGTTGTCAAAAGTGAACAAGCTAAGCATAAAATGGCACTGTAGTTTATTTGGGTAATATGAGAAATCACTCTCTACAAACCAGTATACATCTATTTTACTCTAACTGGAACAGATGACCTTTACCTGTCTCTGGCCTCTGAATCACAGCAGTGAGGGGCATTTACGTCAGAATGTTTAGTGTTGCCTGCTTTTGGTCTATATTTAAATTCTTCTGAAATGACAGTAACTATTCAACTGGAAAGGTTGCAAGACCTTTGCGCTTCTCTAATTTCACTTTTATTTAAGTTTCAAGTTTAAATTAACCTGCCATTCATGCCTATCAGACAGACAAAGAAAGGGGGAAGAAAAAAGAGATGAATGGCAAAGATCAGATGACGCTACAGAAAAAGAATTCTATTCTGTTATTACCATTGTCTTAAATATTGAGTCCTGGCTCCTTATAATGAGGAAATGTTGAAAAAAACTGAGTAAATCCCTCAGCATTGTGAGGATTTTCTTACTTGTTAGTCACAACTTTGCCTGGATCAATACAGCAAGGCCAAGTTCAAACAATCTGTTTAAACAAGGGTTCTGTTCTGGTGGAAGGAAGAGTAAATCATGCACTGCTTTAAGTATTGCAGCATCATACTCATATTGAATATTGCAGACAATTAAGTGAGCATTTAAAGTTTAAGTAAGTACCACCATTCAAAAAACATGGAAGTGAACAGGAGATCAAAACCACAAGGTGGAGGCCCAGAGGAAACATGACAACGTTTCCATTACACAAACAATTGAAATGACTGAAGCCACTTTCCAGAAAAGATAGTCAGGTGTAAAAACCTAAGCCATTTAAAGGATGCAAGGAACAGCAATTTGTTTGAGTGGTAGAGAAAAATGACAAAAAATAAAGAAATAAATAGTTAGGTTAAGCATAAGCAACTTAACCAATAGGTAGGTGAGCTAAAAGGTCCACATTTGTATATAAGCATCACAGTTGTGTGAAGCTGCTCTCTGCAAGGCAGCAGTTAGTGGTGCCGTGTATATATGTAATCATCAGAAGTTGAACTTTCCCTATGAAAACTACTTCTGAACTTTATCTCAGTCCTATGCAGGGCCGGTGTTAGCATTTTGGGGGCCCCCAGCAAATATCAAGTTGGGGGCCCCCCTAGATATTTCCAGACTAAGTTTCACCTTGTCACTGCCACCCCTTCTAAGGTCACACTGCAAACTTGTAGGAGTAGTACACATTGACAGACCTATAGCTATAATGCTCTTTCATTATAACATGCCTGTCTCACAAAGAGACACATACAGTTACTGGCATTTAGCTGCAACAGTGATACATTACAAAAACTCTATGTACAGGTCTGGACCTGGGTGAAATTATGTCCTAGGCCTGCTGTTTCAACAACCCCCCCCCCCCACACACACACACACTCTGTATAGTGGTCCTCTCTGATTCCCTCTCTCCCACACACTTCTTGAGCTCCCCATACCATGCACATCACTTTTTTCTTACATTTTGCCTCAGTCTTCAGCTTTTTCAAGAAGCCATAACTTTCTATATGCTCTGAAGTGCATTTTATTTATTTATTTTTTTTACATAACCTTTTCATCCAGTGATGGCTTGAATAGAAATGATGACTATGGAAAGAAATTCACTGCTGCTGTTCATCTCTAGTTTTCCTTTTATCTTTTCAGCACACCTTTCCTGACCAAGGCAGCACAGTAATTATCATTTAGGAAATTACTTAAATAAGACAGGGCCCAAGAAGCCATAGGTTTACAGATGTTCTTGGATGCATTTTAGGACATTATCTTAGCCTTTTAAACCAATGGTGGTCTAAACAAAAATCATGAGAAAGAAAAGAATTTCAGTCTTATTTTTTTCTTTCAAGGAAGATATAAGTCGTGCCCAAGTCTTAATGTTCAAAGCTGACAAAATAATAGCTCACAATAAACTAACAAGCCAGTTGTTGGGGGAATACATAGGTCCTATCTTGGAAAACTGCCTACCGCCTTAATCCCCACAAGACACAAGACAGTCACTACCTATGCATCACTCTGGTCTGAGAATGGGATGAAACCAGTGGTTTAAATTATCTTAGTCATATATTTCAAGTGACTGCTGGTATACATAATACATAGCATGCCTCCTCACACCTCACCCCTAACCCTCAAAAGCATCCATCTGTGTATATGCCTGATGTGTGACTATGAGAAAAGTGAAAAAAAAAACAATGATTACAGTAATATATTGCAATTTGTTGCTCCTAGACAGTACACTGCACCTACACAAGCTGTAGCAACCTTATTTGCACACCTCTGAGGTCTGTGAGAAAAGTAAAAGAAAAAAAAAATGACCACACTGTCCTCAACTAAAACACAAGCTATAATGACCTCATGTGAACACCATTTTGGCTGTGATGAAAATTAAAGTAGTAATAACCACACAATCACCATTGCCCCATAACCTGCAGCACACACACACGCACACATGCACACACGCACACATGCACACACGCACACACACACACACACACACACACACACACACACCTGAGCAGGGCTGGTTTTAGAACAGGCAGAGTTGAAAATGGAGGATATTATCAAGTTTATCATAAAAGGGTTATATCACAGCACTCTTCAGGTTAAAAAGTATAATCAGAAGATTGATTAATTTCTTCTCCTCATTTTTCCCCAACCAGCAACAGATTTTGTGGGGACCCACAGAGTCAAGGATGACTAAGTGAGCCCCCTGTATCAAGTTATACAGTCTAAGGTGTGGAGTGCACCATATACCAAGAAAATCTAAGTATCTGAATGTTCTGTGATATATTTTGTACCTTACTTTTGAAATATTATTATTTGTTAGGTTTATTTTTTACTGATAACCAGAAGAATAATGTGCATGTCCTGATATTGTTGGCTGTGTGCACAGATAAAAATTTGTGACATTTTTTCATTTTTTACACACACACACACACACACACACACACACACACACACACACACACACACACACACACACACACACACACACATACACAAAGCCATAGCGGTACTAATTTTGTACTTATTTCAGCAAATAACTGGTACTGTTACACCATATCAGTGACTACTGTTTAGAAGTCGTCAAACAGCTGTAGAAGTAAATCACTTTCATTTACCTCCGAGGAATAATGCATACTTGTTACTGTCCCTGATTTCACAGATCTCTCTGATTTTCTCATATGTCTGCTTTGTCCTTCGTAAAAAACATTTGATTTGCTGGTAAATCACTCAAGATTACAAACAGTCAATAAATCCTGACATTGGAGATTATACTTATTGTCCAGAAATATATGTTGCTGCAACAGGTATTATTCTGTTAACTTTTTAAGTGAATTAGATTAATAATTAAAATGAGTTCCTGATTTTGAGCCTTTATGCTGCGATTATTTTTCACATTGCACTGAGTTCTTGAGCAAAGTAGTTTAGAGTTATAGTATCTGGAGTTCTGACATTTATAAAACCCCCTGAAAGAGAGATCCATCCCTAATGATCAGAAGCATCAGCTCTTCTTAAAATCCAAAGTTTTCACTGAGATAAGTCACTCCAGGCTGCTGATTGCTCGTGTTCATTATCAGCTTTATCCTAACAGGGTCATATTGTAGCCCTGTTCAGGTTAAAGATCATAATCAGGAAATTAATACATTTTTCTTCCTCAAGTTTCTCCAACCAGCAGCAGCTTTAATGTGGCCCCTACACAGTCAAGGATGATTAAGGGGGGGGCCCTGCAGTCACAGGTATTGCAGGGACCTAAACCTGGCTATGTAATTAGTTTTAGTGGAGAAAATGTCTAACAGCAAGGTATAACAAAGCCAGGGGCACTTTGTCAATGGTAAAATATTTAATGGAATTGTAATGCCTGGTTCTTGATAAAACACTTATTATAATCAGAATATCTTTGAATTTTAAAGGAGATATAAATAAGAGTTATTACCCATCTGGTTTATAAAGTATACAAAATTGTTGTACTAGCTTTTGTTGGTTTGACAGACATGTTACAAAATATCAGGTTAAGATAACATGCTGTGGTTGGAGCCCCCCAGGAACAGGGGCCCCCAACGTCTGTAGGGTTCACTGGTGCCTAAAGCCAGCAATGGTCCTATGTTACTTACAGGGCAGCTAGTTTGCACAGGTTCCTATTAAATCAGCAAATGCTTAACTTAGCGAATGCTGTTTAATCGACCCTTTTTATTCTAAATGGTAAGATCCCGAAAGCACGGAACAGCATTTTTTTTTTTCCCAGGGAAAAAAAAAATCACTGGGCCATTTTCGAGACTTTGCCATTTCCTCCATTGTGGTGCGATCTCAGAATTGGTACATTTACGTTGGGGGTGTGGGGGGTGAAGCCCCTCACATTATTTTGTGTTTGGGTTTTTTTTTTATGGAGCAGCAATTTTTTTCCCTGGGGAAATAAATCACTGTTCTGTGAGTTCAGCCTTTTGATGTTTTGACATATTTGGGTCGATTATACAGCGTTCGCTAAGTTAAACATTCGCTGATATAATATAGACCCAGTTTGCACGGTGAGCAGCATAAACGTATTTAGTTAGGACTATTTAGGTTTACATTACATAATTACAGCACACAGGACTATCACCACTCAAAGAACATCTGGTTTGGGTGCTGGGAAGTTTCACAATGGCTAGTGTAGCTATAGATTACACCAAAGTAAACACCCATATCCCTAGTCCATTACAAACACCCTCCATTCCCATCTCTTGCAAAGTACATATTGGGACCTGCAACCATGGATAGGCTCTTTCTTGCTATCTCTGCATCTAGCTTAGTGGACATGAGGCATTCTGAGGCAATGTAACAATTACCTTACGTACACAGACAGCCACTTAATTCTCAGGCAAACAAAAGTAGTATGTTAGAGATGTATTTACACACTGATACTGGAGGCCAGACTCCCACATAAGGCACAAAAAGCAGCAAGCAGGTTATCAGCGACATGCAAGCACACACACACACACACACACACACACACACACACACACACACACACACACACACACACACACACACACTCACACACACACACACACACACACACACACACAAACACACACATACACACACACACACACACACACACACACACACACACACACACACACACACACACAGAAGTTCCCCTTGCTAAGCACTGAACCGCCTACCAATCTAAAGAGCACTGTATTAGTCACAAGCACCACAGGAGAAAGCTGACTACTAAGTGGAGAGAGTGCACTTTTGTCAGGATGACCTCATCGGTGTGTTTCAGCAAGGATGTTTCAGTAAAAAGTGGGATAAGGGAGTTGTCACACACACATGCACCAGTCACCACACCCACAAAAGACCAGACCCACATATGCAAAGGTGCTCATATGTAACACCTTTCATAGGTTCCAACCTCCCACTGAACATGAAAGAGCAAAAGGCAGAAGTGTTTCTACCTGCATAAATGATGGGCACATCTTAAGGCTGATCAAACAATATCACGTGCTTCAGCTACTCCATGTGAAAAATCCATTATCATATTCCTGCTACCTACAGGTCCCCCACCCTGAACCAGGAAACCCATACATCATACCTTTGTCAACTCAGTCTGCACCCTCACTAGGGGTACAAATATCCTATATCTGGTACTCATAAATATGGGTGACTGATGCACCCCCCCCAACTGTGATGTCTTCACTGGTAAGATTAGATCACAAAGCAGTCTCCCTTGAAATAAAGGTAAAACTAGACCCCCACCAAACTCCAAAAACTTTAAGAACTTTTCTAAGGCAAACTGCCTCCTATTAAGTAATGGCATAACTAGTTTTCAAGCTCTCCCAAACCCACAAAACACAAAAGTCTATGGAGAGGTATACACAAAAGCGCTGTACAACCATATAAACAACTCCATAGGAATGGCCGTACCGAACCGTAATAAGCCCAAGTCAAACTGCAAAAACAATCCATCCTGGTGTCCCCTGGTATTAATAGGTTGTACAATAAAAGAAAGAAAATCTTGTTAAGAAGTAAGAGGGCATGCATACAAAAGAACAAAAAATCTTTCATTAGTCTAAACAAACAAATCTGGGAACTAGTCAAGACTTTGAGACAAAAATAGCCTTTAAAGCAATGGATAACCATAAGGCACTTTTCAGTTATAATCACAATCTTAAGGCCAACACCCAACAATGTGCAGAATTAGTTGTGGACAGCATCAACTATACTCAGCCAGAAAATATAGCAAATCTGTTGGCTGATAAATTCAGCTCAAATTTCACCACACTATCAATCCCAGTTCTCCCCAAGAAATACACTCCACCACTATCCTGCCAATTATCACTAAAGAACAGGTTACCACTGCACTCTATAAAGCTAAAAATATGGCTTTGATGGGGCCTAATGATATACCAGATTACCTCTTAAACAGCTTGAATCAGGGCCATTCAGGCCCACTGGAATTTCTGTTTAACCACAGCTTCTAGACTGGCTTTGTCCCGATAGAGTGGAGAACAATAAAAGTCATTCCTCTGCACAAAAGGGGACGAGCAACTGAACCAGTTAATTACAGTACCATAACTTTGACTAGGCTTATATGCAAGGCCATGAAAAGAATAATCATGGACCTAATAAATAATGACATAAGAAACCTACAAACACTGGACCCAACCCAATTCGGTTTTGTCAAGGGGAGGTCATGCCTACTTAATTTGGTAGACTTTTTTTGAAAAAGTCACTAGGTCCATGGATGAGGTAAAAAAATGCATACCACCTACCCTGACCTGGCCAAGGCAGCTGACAAAATCCCACACTCAGGTACTATAAATAAACTCACAAAACTGGGTATAAATCCCTACATCACCAGATAGATAGCCAATTGGCTCACAGACAGGACAAATGTAGTCAAAGTAAATGAATCCAGATCCAGTAAGAGGCCAGTTACTAGTGGTGTGCCACAGGGTCAGTGCTGGGACTATTCCTGTTTGGAATATACTTCTCTGAAGACAAGACAATGGGGAAGGCCTCTGGATGACAAGGTTTGCTGATGAGTGCAAACTGGGGGCTATCACCAAATCCCCCAGTGATGTAGCTATCCTTCAGGAGGATCTAAATCAGAAAAATGATTGATACCAGAGCTGTGGGCTAAAACTAAATGTAAAAGAAATACATTATCATACCCTTTGGGAATCCAAAGACCCCTTCAAATTACAGCATTAATAGCAGATCCCTAAGAGTAGACTCAGAGGTGATAGATCTAAATACACAGATCTATAGTAGACTGAACTTTGACTGCCATGTGTCCACAGTGGTGAGGAAGTCATTTTATGTGGCACAGCTTATAAGTAAAGGTATGGTATCCAGATCCAAGGAAGTTATAGTTCCACTGTACTCAGCCCTCATTAGACCAATAATCGAGTACAATGCACCATTTTGGCACATACTTAGCTAGGCACATACAACAGCTTGAGTGACCACAGAGGTTCCTCACAAAGAAAATACAGGGTTTTACTAACATGTCCTGCGAGGATAGACTAAAATCTCTATCCCTTTACTCAGTTTCCTACCAACTATTAAGGGGTGACCTAGGCCTAACCTACAATGCAGTCACAAATCCACCCTTGATGTAGCTGCTAAACATCAACAAGAAACCCAGCACTAGGGCTAACCAAGCTAGGAATCTAAACCTAGCCGGTGACTCAAACAAAACATGCTGGACAGGCGGATATGTGTCACAGAGCTTACCTCTTCTTTGGAACAGGCTTCCTATTCAAGTTAAAAAGAGCTCTTCAAGGTCCTCTTCAAATACAGTTAGGATCAATGGATGGTGAATCACAGATTCATACCTGGGGTAGCACTTATGTCCCTTATGAACAGGAGCAATCTGTAAGATACTCATGGCATATGCACAAACCTATGCCATCTTTTAACCCCTAGGGGCCACATATTGGATAAAATCAGGTTATACTGGCTAGGCTCTTAAGCAATTAGCTTAGTAATCTCCTATGAACCTATGAATCTGCCATCAGGTCGTATACTCTTATGTACTGTCAATTTCTATTAATGCCACATTAACTGAAATAAATACTTTAAAGAGATAAACCAACTAGAATATGTATTAAATGAAATCATAGGTATTTACCAGTGACTAATAGCAATGGTAACACTTCTTATTTCAATGTGGACAATGTTTTGCAGGTTAATATTTACCCTTTTGGGTTAAATCAAACAAGCCAAAGGAATGCTGTTGCAGAGACTGGCAGTTCATCACTTAATATTTGTAGACAGCTGGTATTTGAACTTGAAAATCAGCTATTGAGACTTAAAATGACTGAACTTGAAATGTTTTGTTTAGAACACTGTATTACAATCCAGCAGGTTCCTTTTGGGTTAAGGGTTTTTAAATTTCTGAATGGAATGAAATTAATGATTCACTTTACAACAGTCTTGTTCAGCTGTTTAACAACACAGGCTTAGAGGTTATGAGAGTTTTGATCTCTGACTACAAAGAAAAGATAGGCACCTTTAAAGAACTGATGAAGAAACTGGAGATAAAAAAACATAGACATTTTTACAACTACTTAACTGAGTATAACAGTATTGGGGTTAAAACTGACAAACATTCAACAGGAAACAGAGGAAAATAATTAGAGACTTGGACTTGTATACTAGTGTAAAAGCTTACCCTACTGATAAACACTTAAATGGCGTTGAAGAGAATGTTATGGGTGACAGTGGTAAGGGGGCTTCTAGTAATTTGTAAAACAAAGTGAACAATGTTCAGGCAAATGAAATATTACATAATGACTCTTTTCTATTACTTAATGACAGCATGGTTGAACAATGTTCTAGCAGTTTTGGCGATGTGTTAAATGTTAGTAAAGCCCTAGATATCGCTTTGTCATCTTCACCTTTTTGAAATGTAGTTCCAAGAAGTCTTGTTATGAATCAAGGTCATTCAAAAGAGAAACAAAAACGAAGAGGAAGGGACAGGGGAGAAGAATTTAGTTTATGCATGTTCTTTGTCTAGTTTTTATCCCATTATTAATTTTAGTGATTTCACAGTTAAAGCAAAACATTTAGTTCTATTGAGAAAATGTTTTTCTTTTGTCCCTTCCAATAAACCAAAGGTGGATAATATTGCAACGATCTCAAGTTGTATGTAAACAAATTAAATTAACATTACATTCTACACAAAGTTAGTAATTTAGCTGAAGGGTCTGTACATGTGTTCCAGAAAAAGAGCATCATTACATCATACCCTTCAGATATTTTCTGAAATTTGTTAAGGGGACATTTGTGATTTAACTTGTGCTCTAGATTATAAAAAAAATTAATATGACACTGTCTGAGACCGATGCATTGTTTGAACTTAGGAAAGCCAAAGACATTAGAATTATGAAGGCAGATAAGGGGAATGGGATTCTGCTTATCAACAACACTGACTACATTGTTGTTTTGTCAGATATGTTAGCTGACACTGAGTTTTACGAACAGACATCCATCAATGAAGTCAGCTGCCATTTTTGCAAGGTTGATAATGTCCTATCTGATCTTTTACATCAGGGACAAGTAAATTTACAACTTTTTGGATATTTACATGTTGACCCAGTTTCTTGGGATTCCAGAAACTCATAAGACCATTACAGAGGGCAGTTTTCCATCTTTTAGGCTGATTACTGATGGCAGTAAAACTGAAACTATTTCAGTTTTTTTTTAAATTGTATCATGAACCCTTTGTTCCAGTATTTTATTTAAAGGACTCTTGGGCATTATTAGACCTATTATGTCAATATGCTTTTACAGGTTGGGAAAAAATCAATGTTCTCTTTGGATGTGGTCTCCTGGTACACAAACATACCACAGGAGGTTGGCATTGGTCTCCTTAGAAATTATTTGTGTAAGTTCATTAGATTCAACGGAGGTTTTATTAAAACAATTTGCATGCTTACAGAGTTTGTCTTGGACAACAACTTTTTCTGTTTTCAATGTAAATTATTTCAGAGAAGGGGTGTGGCTATGGGTGCCAGGATGGCATCCTCTTTTGCTAACTTTATGATGAGTTGGTGGGAGTATGAATTTCTCAGCTCACACACTATGTTTATCAAAGTAGCATTTCATAGGAGGTACAGTGGTGACTTGTTTTTGTTTGGGAAGGGGAGTCAGATGAACTTGACAACTTTATCCTGGATTTAAATATGAGTACTAGGAATTTAGTGATTTTTTTTTTAGATCTTGAAATTGTAATGATGTTGAGAATAGGACCTTTCATAGTAGCATTCATAGAAAGGCTAGTCTCTCAAATAACAATTTAATTTCAGATAGTCAACAGCACAAATTTATGAAAAACAATGTTGTTACATGACAATTCATTAGGCTTAGTCACCTGATTAGCAATAACACCAAGTTTGATGATGAAGCTATCCATCTTAGACAGTTATTTAAAGAAATAGGTTATCAAGACATTTTATTGGAAAATATAATTTTAGAGGTGATGAAATGAAGGGAAACAAGGTTCTATCCCATTTTGTTGACAGGTTTAAATGACCACAATAACAAAAATAACCAAAACACTGATAAATCTATAGACATGTCAATGACAGGGACTTTTCCTCTACCTATTTCTTTGGACACCACCAATATTAGAAAAGTTATAGGAACAAATTGTAACATTATTTTGCGTAACAGCGATCAAAGTGTGGCTTTGGGGTCTAAACCTAGATTTAGTTACAAGAACTATGACTTAAAAATTTATTTGAGAATATTTCTAATAACAATGCTCTCAGTAGGTATGGTATGTTTCGGTGTAACAGTTGCAAGCACTGTAGGTATATTAATGAGGGGTCTAATGCTGTTCTCAAACACAACAAAATCAAATATGGGCTAAGAACAGATCTACATGTAATTCAGCCTTTATTGTTTACTTAGCTACCTGTGAATCATGTGAGTGTTTTTATGTGGGAAGGACAAATAGAGAATTGTATAAGATAATTAATGATAATTTGTTGGCTATAAGAACAAAAATCTAATTAATGCTTTGGCTAAATACTCACTGATTTGTGTTAATTAAAAAAAAATTGCTTTTACTTTTTTTTTTTTGTTGTGGACTTTGTTACACTAAGACCTTTTTGTGGAGACAGTAAATTTTTTTTTAGAAGTTAAAAAACTCAGTTGGCAAATTCTTCTGCAGGCTGATAAGTTGCCTGGTCTTAATGAAAGCATCAGTATCAAATGTCTGTTAAAACAGGTGTATAAAGTACTTTTATCTATATTTGCACACACATACATATATATTCATGCACACTTCATTTTACATTTATCATTTATCTGTGTGGGTTACTTGGGCTATTAATCTTTAATTGATTCAGTATATATATGTATGTATATATATATATATATATATATATATATATATATATATATAGATACACACACACACACACACACACACACACACATACACACTATATATATATATATATATATATATATATATATATATATATATATATATATTCATCCTTTTATATGTTTTTTTCTACAAGTGTATAGTCACATATATACATCTTGTGTAAGTTTTAGTTTAAGAAACAGTATTTTCATTAATTGTGTCATGTGAGTTCTTCAAAATTTGTATTTAAAGGGTGTGTCTTAACTGTTTTTAGCCCTAAAGAAGTTCACATTAAATAACGAACAAAAGTGCTTAGCTAATACAGTTACAGTGTTTCAGTGAGGTGCTTTACTTGTATTTAGTCATGCTGTCAGTCCTCAGAGTTGCCTAAGTTTTATCTGTTTTCTTGCAGTATTCAGCTGGTACTTTTATTAGTTTTTAGGTTATTATTTTTGTCTATGGAAGTAGTATGGAAGGAAAATGTGAGCAAGAAGCATGTAAGTTCCATTACTTGCAAACCAGTGGATGAACTTAATGCAGACTGCTTAGGTTGGTGGTCATTTTCAGGTCTCCAGAAATAGCAAGCATTCCATCCTGAATGCACAAGATTGTGACTAAAAGATCATGAGTAGATATTTGTGTGAAGTTAGATCTTTAGGTACGAGGCAAATCCCTACCACGCCAGCTACTTATAATCACCTCCAAGGCTGGCATTACTCAAGGGAAAGGTAAATACATGTTTTTGTACAAAAAGTCAGGTATTTTGCTTTTTTCCTTTTTGATGATTTCAGAGAACTTGGACTAGAACCTTCTGATTGATGCTAAAGTATTCATAGATTGGAAATGTGTCTTTCATTTACTTAATCGGGTGGAAAGGCAGCAAGACATTTGCCCTTCTCCAATTATACTCTTTTTTTTACGTTTCATCTTTAAAGTAACTTGCCATTCATGTTTTCAGTCTGACAGAGAGAGAAGAAAGAGAGAGTAAAGGGAAAGATCAGATGAAGCCCCCTAAAAAACATTTTGTTAATCAGCTTCAGTACACTGAACACAGGGCCTGTTATCTACAAAGCAGAAATGTATATGTTATTATAACCAACATAGTCAAAGTCAAAGTAAACTTTATTGTCATTTAGACACCACAAGTGAAGTCTAAATGAAATTCCATGCATCATGCTCAAACTGAAAAGACAAATACATACATACATACAATTACACATGCTTAGATTAGAGACATATACATTCATAAAATTACATGTGTATCAAACGTAACATTTATCTTTCTCTCAGACAGTTACATTACTACTTATTGCTACAATTATTTTATATACCACTATAGCAGCTGATTGGTTCCTTATTGCACCTGTACTTATTACACAGTGTAATTATGTTCTCTAGATTAAGAGAATATCTAGCTGTTTGTATTGCATGTCATTTTCTTGTAAACTAATAAGCTGGTTTTGAAGTCATTGTTATTGCACTATTGCTTGGTTATCACAAGACTTGTCAGCATCTTACATCACTGAGATTAATACCGGAATACAAGAGTCTAATCACCTGAGGGAAAAAATGTTCTTGAACCTGGTCATTTTACAGCATACGCTGTAGTATCTTCTGCCAGATGACAGGCATGTGAATAGCTCAAGAGCAGAGTGAGTAGGATCACTTGTTACTTTGTTGCTCTGTCATAATGTGTCATGTATAGATCTTTTTCACTGGAAGTTTGGATCCTATTATTTTTTCCTCAACTCTGAATATCTTTTGTAGGACTTTTTGATCTGCAGCTGAACAGCTTCCATACCACACTGTAAAGTTGTACATTAGGATACGTACTATGGTACCCCTGTAGAAGGTGGAGAAGATAGAAGGAGGTAGGCTTGCTTTCCTCAGTCTCCTCAGGAAGTGCAGGTGTTGATGGGCCTTCTTTACTATGTAACTAGTATTGGTTGACCAAGAAATATCCTCCATTATATAGATCCCCCAGGAATTTTGTGTTCTTTACCCTTTCAACTACCTGCCCATTTATCATGAGCCGAGAGTGAGCTGGTTGTACTCTCCTGAAGTATATTATGATCTCCTTGGTTTTGTTCACATTGAGGTCAAGATAATAGCTGGCACACCAGTCAATCAGACAAATCACTTCTTGCCTGTAAACTTTGTCTTCTCCTTTGCTGATGAAGCCCACAACTGTAGTATCATCCACAAACTTAATGATGTGGTGGGCATTAAATCTGGTTTTACAGTCATGGGTCAAGATAGTAAACAGTAGTGGGCTTAGCACACAGCCATGTGGTACTCCTGTGTTGGCAGTGGTGATCTTTGAGAAATTCTTGCCACACATATTTTTGGGGTCTTCCAGTCAGAAGTACCAGGATCCAGTTGCACGTGTGGTTATTAACACCTATGTAGACAAGTTTTTCTATTAACTGTTGTGGGATCACTGTATTAAATGCTGAACTGAAATCAGTAAACAACATTCTGACATAATTGTCCTTATTTTCTAGGTGTGCCATTGTGAGATGCAGTGCAACAGAGATAGCATCTGCAGAGGAACGGTTTGCATGGTATGCAAACTGCAACGGATCAAGTGCTGTTGGAAGGTTTGCAGTCAGGTGTGTTTTCAAAGCTTTTCATGAGAATGGACGTGAGGGCCATTGGCTGTAATCATTAAGGCTAGGCGGAGTGACTTTCTTCAGTGGTGGTGTAATGTTTGTGTTTTTAAAGCACTTGGGCACCTTCATCTGACTGAGAGAGATATTAAATATATCTGTCAGTACATGTTTAGTTGTTCAGCACAGTCCTTTAACA
>NC_056729.1:919008693-919023693 GCF_019279795.1 Protopterus annectens
GTTTGTACACTTCTCCTTCAAATTTAAAAAAAAATATTGTCTAACACCAACTCCATCAAAGTACAAGTGTAAACTGAAATGGTGTCAAACTGGGCTTGTTTACTAAGAAATTCTCTCATAAATTCAATGCCCATTTGTTGATCTATACTAATAAACAGAGAGACAATGGCTAATGATGCAAAGTGAACGTTGTCTCCTTCAAAGGTTATATCTTTCAAAAGTTCCAGTAAATGCCAGGAGTCCCGGAGATAAAATTTAGATTTTTGTACAATAGGATTTAATAAATCATCCAACCAAACAGAAATGGTCTCTGTTTTGGAACAACTAGCTGAAACAATAGGTCTAAAATGTAAATGTTCATCCATTTTATGCACTTTTGGGATTCCAAACAAAGATGCAATCTTAGGATATTCTGTGTTTAAAAAAGTATATACATTAAAGTCAAAACAACCTTCACTAAATAAATCAAAAAGACAAGCGTCTAGTTTGGCAAAACTCTTAGAAACGAAATCTATGTTCACCTTTCTATAATTTGTGTTATCAGCCAAAAGTGTCTTGATAGCTTTAGTATATTCAACTTGGCTCATAACTACTATAGTCCCACCTTTATCTGCCTTTATAATACGCCAATCTCTATTTTTAGCCATGACTTGGAGAGCCTCAATCTCCCCCTCAGAAAGATTAGATGTGTGGTGTAAATTACTGTTTATCTGTCTAAAATCTTGTTCACATTGTTTGCTGAATACTGATAATGTGGAATTCAATAAGGGGTTATATGTACTTTTGGTTCTACGGTGTTTGTGTGTTGTGTTAACCAATTTGGTGTTGTCAAAAATATATTTCAAGTTTAACTTTTTACAATACAACTTGAAATCTACTATCACTTGTGCTAAATCAAATCTGTTATTAGGAATAAAAGAAAATCCTTTCTCTAGAACTGAAGTCATGTCCTTAGAAAGGGCAGTGTCAGTAAGATTTAAAATATTAATACAATAATTTAGAACTTCTTTTTTCCCCTGGTCCTGCCCTTGTTCCTTGACTGAACTTTGTTCGACCATTTGGGAGTTTTATTGACTCCAGAACTGTCCGTCAAAAAAGGACCCTTGGTGTTAGAATCAACAGCTGACACAACTGAATTAACTGTATTAGAAGATTCCAAATTGTTATTGTTGTTATTATTAGTCCTGATTTGTCCTTGAACAACACCATTCTGGTTGATTGTATTGTTTTTGTTGTTATTTACACCAGAACTATTACAGGCTTCGTTGGATGATTGACCATGACCAAAAGAGTTAGCATTTTGCTGAGAGTTCTGGTTTGTGGATTTTACCAAATATGCCTTTTGTGCAGCATAAGCTGCAATGTCTCTGTGAAGCTTGCCTTGTTTCCCTTGAGACAACAGATACCCTGTGTCTGTTAACTTTGGCTTCTATGCCCAAATATAAAGAAGTCAAAGTAATAAAAGCTTCAGAAGACCTAATTTCTCCATCCAACGCCTCTAACTGAGTTCTGAGAGTAACTATCTCATTTTTATAATAATCAACCAGTAATTCCATGAACTGTAGACCAGTGTTGTTAAATAAGTACACTAGTTTAACGTATAAACTGTCACCTTGTGAAACGCAACTGGGAAATTTAAAAAGTCTTAACCCAAAGGGCACACACTTAAGTCTGATGTTTTCCTGTAAATAATGCACTTCCAATTGAAGCAACACGAACTTTATGCTAAGTTTTTCTAATTTAAAAATGTTGTCTTTACATTGTTCATGAGTGTCGCTGACAGAAGAATTAACAGCGTTACTTACTTGCCCTTGGTTTTATATATATATATATATATATATATATATATATATATATATGTGTGTGTGTGTGTGTGTGTGTGTGTGTGTGTGTGTGTGTGTGTGTATATATATATATATATATATATATATATATATATATATATATATATATATATATATATATATATATATATATATATATATATATATAAAAAATAAGATTTGTTTATACTGAAGCAGTACTTCACTATGAAATTACTTTTACAGATTTGTATTCTTTCTCAGAAGAAAACATTTAGGTTCATTGTTTAGATCAGATACAAAGCTGAAATATTTTATTTTTATAATTTGTTTGGACAGTGGCAGATTAAATGTACCTTTACCCCAGGCTGTTTTCAAACCACAGCACCCCTGCACACGTTTTTAGGATCATGTATAATGCATGTGTTCTTTTGAGCCTGACCATCCCCATCTTTAAGGCAATGGAAGGGATGATTATGGGATTAATAAATAAGGACATAGGTAACCTACAAACTCTTAACCCATGCCAGTTTGCATTTGTCAAGGGCAGATCTTGCCTACTTAAGCTGGACAAATTCTTAGAGAAGGTTACTGAAGCAAGGGATGAGGGCAAATCAGTTGACACCACATATCTAGACTTCAGAAAGGCATTCAGCACCATCCCCAGACTCGGGTATTATAGATAGCCATCCCAGTATAACGGAAATCCTTATGTATCTCATCTGATAGCAAATTGTATCAAAAATTGAACCCAGGAAATTAGGGTAGGCAGCTCCACTTCCCCAAGAAAACGTGTCACTAGTTATGTACTGCAGGGGTCAGTGCTTGAGCCATTCTTCTTTGGCATTTACTTCTCAGAGGTCAAAACAAATGTGAAGTGTTTTATGGCTGACCACGTTTGCAGACAACTGTAAACCTGATGTCATCATAAACTCCTCAGAGGACTCCAAAATCTTCCAAAAGGATCTTTCCCACAGAAATGACTAGTGTCATAACCATGGACTAAAACTAAACGCTAAGAAATGTATAATCATATGCTTCGGCAAGCATGACTTCTCTTGTAACTATCTCATTGACAACAAACCCCTGAAAGTTGATGTTGTCGTCAGGATCTGGGAACTTATGTTACAACTGAACTATCCTTTGATCACCACATATCCATTATTGTGAGGAACTCTGTTTCATCATATAGCTTGTATCTAAAGGTATGGTGCACAGGTCCAGGGATGTAATCATTCCACTGTAATCAGCCCTCATTAGGCTGATCAGTGAATATGATGCCCTGTTTAGTATGTAGTTGTCCAAGCACTTGAAACAACTGGAGGGACCACAATGTTTTGTTACTAAAAAAAAAAAATCAAGGACCTGAATACAAAAAAATGCAGACTATCTCAAAACCGTATCCCTTTTCTCAGTGTCAAACAGGCTAGTAATAGGCATGCTCAACCTCAGGCATAGAGCCTCAATGGACCTTGTCCTGTCACACCTGTTACACATTTGCAAGTCCAATGGTAGCATAAACAACCCCTCAAGGGATCTCCAGCTCTTCTGCAACATACCTAGATTATGTTGGTTTGACAGGTTTGCATTGCAGAGAATACCTGTTCTATGAAATTGTCTTCCACTCCACATAAAGTGAAGTACTTTTCTTACTCTATTCAAATGTAATTTGGATGAACGAATGGATGGGAAACCACAATATTACCATCAGTTTAGCACCCTTGTCCCTCATGGATAGGGGGAAAAAGTAAATGTCTCAACATATCCATGTTATGTCCACCTCTGGAATATTCATATGCAAAATATAAGGGCTAAGAACTACCATGGGAATGTAAGGCTGGGTTTCTTAAGATCCTCACAGATTAATATCCTACTAAGTGCTTATGAACCAGTGAACATATGGATTCACCTTCCTGATTGTTTTAAATTATATTTCTTGTTTAATACCATAACATTTGTTAGAGTGCGTTTTAAATCTATAGTTTTGAATATTTTTCCAGTTAGCAGTGAAACAACATGTTTAAATCAATAATGACAAAAGTATCCATCTCATCCCTAAAAGGCCACTCATACTGTTTTCATTATAATCCACAAATATTCATATTCATTTACAAACATGGTGCCTAGTTCCTTTGAAGAATAAATGGCCTATATTGCATTACAAATGGTGTGCTGATGACATTCCCATAACATTTCTTGAACTAAATCAGTTATGCATTAGGGACTGGCTAGCAAAAAAAAAAAAAAAACACACAGGTTCATAGTTAATAGGTATGCAGTCTAGGAGACCCTTAAAGAGCCTAGCCCAAATTCCCAACTGCCTCAAACAACTGTCTGGTTAAATGACTTGCACAATGCCATACAGCTGGTAAAAAAGATTCAAACCCTGCACCCTAGATACGTGAAGCAGCTCAGCTAATTAACAAGTCAGAGATTCAGTTCTGTGAGCTAGGAGTAACAGCTTTTAACTAAATGCAGAAATCCTTTACAATCTGATCTTGTAGAGAAGAATGTACCACAATAATATGCAATGATTCACTATATACGGGATGCCGAAGATCAGACGCTTCTAATCATCACTCCAAATAATGCAGACTGTATGACCTAAAAATAATAACCTCTTCTCAGTTACTGGGGGCTTATAAGAAGGCACTAGAAAATATGATAATAAAATGCAACATGTTTAGAGTGTATTACACAATCCAGGCCAAAAAATGAAAGAATTCATTCTTTAGTACAAAGAACAAAGCAAAATAATTGAAGACAAAATAAATACTGCAGGACACTTACATCTTATTTTTAGTCTCCCTGTGCCTTCCCTGACACTAAAAATATCTACACCCTCTGACATCACTCAGTACAGGTCTAACCTACCTGAATGGATTATGATTCAATATTGCTACATCATATGGCTCCAGATCCAGATGGATACACAACAGATGAATGAGAGCTGAGGGAATCAAACCCTGTACCATTATAATTACTGCTTACAGCCTTAACCTCCTGCACCAACTGCTAGAATTCAGTAAAAAAAAAAAATTAAAAGTTGAAGGATTTAAAATCAAGCCCTTGAAAAATGAAACAGCAGCAGTAGCATTAGTCCACTAAAGTAACTAACTTATTAAGTGGCAATTTGATTTTACACATGCACACACACACACACACACACACACACACACACACACACACACACACACACACACACACACACACACACACACACACACACACAGACATACACTCACACACACACACACACAATAGCACACACACACACGCACACACACACACACACACACACACACACACACACACACACACACACAGACATACACTCACAGTCACACGTGCACACATGCACACACGCACACACTCACACACACATGCTCACTCACACACACACACACACACACACACACACACACACACACACACACACACACACACAGACATACACTCACACACACACACACACACACACACACACACAGACATACACTCACACACAAACACACACACACGCACTATACTACACCACACACACACACCCACACACTCACACACACACACAGACACAGACATACACTCACAGTCACACACACATGCACACGCACACTCACACACACATGCTCACACACACACACAGACATACACTCACACACACGCAAGCACACACACACACACACACACACACACACACAGACACAAACATACACTCACAGTCACACGTGCACACATGCACACACGCACACACTCACGCACACACACACACACATGCTCACTCACACACACACACACACACACACACACACACACACACACACACACACACACACACTCACACACACACACACACACACACACACACACACACACACACACACACACACACACACACACACACACACACCAAAACTTCCAGCAGCATGTTTTGCATAGTTTCCAGGCAACAGTAGTAGAATGAGGAGGGCTATGCAGTGATGCATTCAAAGTGATGTCACCATCCATGGCATTCTAGCTCTGTGGGGGAGAGATGTGGTTCCACCTGGGTACTACCATGTGGTGGGAAGAAATTCCTCCAAACTGATAAGGGAGAGATGCAGAACTTTAGCAACTGAGAAGTTATAATTTAATCAACAATCAATCCTATTTTTTAATAGGATACCCTGATGCTGCTGGCTACAGGTGGGGTGCCTGTTTTGCCCCATTACAATCTTCCACTGATACCATGTGGTCATTGATATTGTTAAATAAAACCAAGGCTTTCCAATCTGTTGAAATCTTGAGTGTTGAGATGGTCTTCTCTATAATCTTCCAAATTTAGAATATTTGGGGAATGCAGTGGTCTGCAGAAATTACTTCAGATAACACATCATCAGACAATCTGTCAGACAGAGTGCTCTGGACTCAACTGAATGCTCTTCTGTAATTCATATGTTGATGACATCTCTTTGGATATCAAAATGGACACTTCTTGAACTTCAGATTTACAGAGGACATTAGTAAAACCAGTGTATGTATTCAACACATTCACTTTGAAAAATATTTGTTTTGAACTGATGACTCCATTTTCTCCTCAGTAACTTTTCATTCTTAATACAAGCATGTGATGAATACTCACGGTGCTTCACAACCATTCTTTCAGGCTGCTTCTGTGTGGAACTTTCCTGTATCACTACTCTGCTCCTCCCTCTACAGAGGAGACCTTGCATCTTGACATTTCTTATAGTAGTATCTTTGTCCTGAGTGAGTTTTGTTTCAGCTTTCCTTGAACATTGTGTGGATGTTCAGGCTGTGAAAAAAAAGCTGTGCAATTCTACTTTTTAGTCTATGCCCACTAATAGCTGAAATTATGAAATATTTCATTGTGCAAGAGAGTATTACCATGTTCCAGCAAAGTTCAGCATATTTCTTCATAGCCATCACTGTTAATGCTCTGCAATATATGGGATATCCACATCCCATCCCCACCCCCCATTAAGGAAACTACAGTAAGAAATTTCTCCAAAGCCAACTTCATGCTTCTTAAAACAGAAGTAGTGAACTTCATGACACCCATGCAGATGGACAATACAGTTACAACTTCTGAATCCTACACAAATGCGCTCTATAAGCACCTACATGAGTGCATGGATCATGCTATCCCAAACAGAATCAAGACGCTATCCTCCAAAAAAAGGAAGCCAATCTGGTGGTCCCCTGCCATAAACAAACTGTACAACAGAAGGAAGAAACTGATGCAAAAGAGAGTAAAATCCCATGAGTGGAGGAGCTCCCTGGTCAGCCTCAGTAAGAAGCTGAGATCCCTTATAAGATCCTCCAAAGCTATCTACGAAAATAAAATTGCCACTAATTCCAAGGACAACCACAAAGAATTCTATAGCTATGTCAAGAATCTCAATGGCAACACCCAGATCTGCTCTGAGTTACAGCACAAAGGCATGAAAATTACAGAACCAACTGATATTGCCAACATCCTGGCAGATAGGTTCAGTGCTAACTTTACCCCCCACCCCCACCCCCTAAAGGGCCCATATCTATACAGGAAGAATGCAGAGTCCCTGTAATCACAACAACTACGCAGGTGAAAGCTGCACTCTCTAAAGCCAAAAACACAGCATCCATGGGACCGGACAACATCCCAGGCTGCGTTTTACATGAAATTCAGAATGAAATGGCTCCCCACTTAAACACCATGTTCAATAATAGCCTCTCATCAGGCTTTGTGCCCACTGAATGGCGCACAGCAACAGTTATCCCACTCCACAAAGGGGGAACCACCACTGATCCCAGGAACTATAGACCTATTAGCCTGACGAGCCTGGTCTGCAAAGCCATGGAAAGTATCATCATGGAACTCATAAACAAAGACATTGGTAACCTCCAAACTCTGGATCCCACCCAGTTCGGGTTTGTGAAAGGCAGATCATGCCTCCTGAACCTGATCAACTTCTTTGAGGCAGTCACCAGAGCCATAGATGAGGGTAAAGTGGTTCACACAGCCTATCTTGACCTCGCCAAGGCTTTCAACACAATCACCCATTCTGGAATTATAGCTAAACTCAATAAACTAGGCATAAATCCCTATTTCACAAGATGGGTTGCCAAATGTCTCACTGACAGAACCCACACTGTAAAAGTTGCAGACTCCAAATCTAACCTCAAACCAGTGACAAGTGGAGTACCACAGGGTTCCGTCCTGGGACTGCTCCTGTTTGGTATCTACTTATCTGAAGTACAGGCTAACACAGAAGGCCTCTGGCTAACGAAGTTCGCAGATGACTGCAAACTAGGAGCCATAGTCAAGTCCCCAAATGATGTGAACATCCTACAGAAGGGCCTCTCTGAGACAGATGCCTGGTGTCAGAGCCATGGCCTCAAGCTCAATGCCAAAAAGTGCAGTGTCATCCCCTTTGGTAAAAATTCTGTACCCATAAACTACCACATAGGCAGCAATCTACTTAACACCGAATGTGTGATAAGAGACCTTGGGACCCAGGTGGACAGTAGTCTCTCCTTTGATAGTCACTTCTCCACAGTAGTCAGGAAGTCATTCTACGTGGCACACCTCATCATAAAAGGGTTCTCGTCCAGGAAAAAAGAGGTCATCGTTACCCTCTACTCATCACTCATTAGACCCATTATAGAGTACAACGCCCCTTTTGGAATGTACTTCACAAAACATCTGCAGCAGCTGGAAAGGCCACAGAAGTATCTCACAAGGAGGATTACTGGCCTCAAACAGATGCCCTACACTGACCGCCTCAAAAAACTCCAGCTTTACTTCGTAGCATATCGCCTACTCCGAGGTGATCTCTGCCTAACATACAAAGCTATGTCAAACCCAGAGCTGTTGGACATGCTCCACTTAAAGAAATCCCAATCCCTCCGAGCTACACGCTCTAGGGACCTAAACCTTGTCACCACAATAAACAGGACATGTTGGAGGGATAGATTCCTATCCCAAAGATTTCCCATACTCTGGAACAGGCTACCCATATATGTCAAGCAAAGTTCTTCATTAGCACTCAGAAAAATCTTGATGAGTGGATGGGAAATAGGAAATACACCCCGGGGATCACTTCTGTGTCTCTGCTTGTCAGTGGCACAGGAAAATAACTTTCTTGGGTGGCGTAAGCCAGGGAACCTTGTTGGCTAGGCTTGCATAGGCCCTTGGGCCGATAGCCTAGTACCTACCTATGAACCTATGAATTTCTTTTTGGGGTTGTTTAAAAGTCTGTACAGTCTATCTATTTTAACCATTTGACCGGCAGTAGTTAGGGCTAGGTGTCCCAAGCTGAAACTCCCATTGCTATAGAAATCTCTTCGACTTTATACCTGCATTCTGTAGACCATTATCAGATATTATCACATAAGGAAACCTATCCCTTTAAAACCTGGAATTAAGTTAATCATACCTCTACTTGCACTATCTGAACAAACTATTGTGCTGGCATGTCTGATTTTTTATTTGTTTTTTTTTTTCTAATGGTTTTATTCTTGTTTTGCGTGTTCTATTTATCTGCAGTGCTGTTTTAATTTAAAAGTGGTTTCCTGGAGTTTTGAAATATTTATAAACCTTTTTTATGGAAACTAATGGGTTGATTGTGAAATGAGAGAAAAGCTACAAAGTAATATTTTTTATATAATGTAACAAGTTAAACAATAGCATTTATTTTCCTTCCATTCATATTGCCACACCTGCTAGATTTACAGATCGATACCCACAGCGTTATCCATTTTCTAGCTTAAATTTAAAATATTTAGTGTCTCCTTTGTATTTATTTCAACTACTGTTTAGTGTCCTATGTAGTGTTAAAAGTACTGAGATCCATAAACAGTCAAATTGTATTTAGTTTTACTTGTTAATGTTAGTGTTTCAGCTCTCATAGCTAAACTGCATACTTTCGCCCTGCTTATCCAATCTTTTAATACTGAATGAAAATTCACCGTTCCTTTGAAAGATTTCAGTGCATAAAGTTTATTGAATAGATATGCTTACCTTTTCCTCCGAGATATTTGCGTTTGTAATTTTGATAGGGCTTACTGCATTATCATAAATACTTTTTCTCAGTGATATATGTGTTTGTGGATATAAGGCACAAATGTTACTAAGTATTTTGTCATGTAGGCTTTATGTTTTAACTGACTGAACATGTAGTGCATTCTTTTTGTTGTTAGCTTCACTGTTATTTAATCGGCTTGCTACTAAATTATCTATCAGCCATGTGTGTCCGGTTTTGCTAACATTGTCATGGCTATGTGGGAACATGAGTTTTTTATTTACGAACCCCATTATTAAAGAGAAAATATTTTTTACACTCATTACCTGGATGATATTTTTATCATCATAAAGGGTAATGCTAATACAGGTTTAAAATTACTTAAATATTTTAATAATTCTACTGATTTTCTGGAATTTATATCTGATTATAATTCTGATTTCATTTTTAGATATTGAATTATGGAAAGACAATGCAAATTTTAGATATACCTTGAATATTTTTAGAAAAAGTACATATTCCAATTCATTTTTGCATTTTTCTAGCTCCCATCCTTTTCACCAAAAATGCTCTGTTGTAAAAGGCCAATTGGTCAGAGCGACTAGGATGGTCAGTTTAGAACAAGACTTTTTCAATGAGTGCAACAATTTAAGGGACATGTTTCTTAAATGAGGGTATCTATCTATTTTAGTGGACCAATTAATTAATGAAGTACAAAGTAAGAGATCTACTGGGTTTTTTAAACCTATTTTAAATCATGAAGGATGGCTGGAAAGCCCTGGAAGGTTTGGTGACCACAGAGTGCAAGAGAGTAATTTATCGAGAACTGGCTTTAGTCTGAGTTTCATTACTCCTTTTAATATTGATGCTATTTACCTTAAGGAAATTTTACATAAAAATTGGAACCTATTGCTGGATGATATTAATTTAAAACAGAAATTGGGTGATCATCCTAGGGTTGTTTTTAAGAAAGATACCAATTTTGAAAATGTATTTGATTCTAAAAATGTATTTGATTCTAAGAAATTTCCTTTAACTAGATGCCCTGGAATGTATAAGTGCAAAGCTTGCCCTTACTGTAAATATGTTGATACTGGCAATAATTTTACAGTCCATAATACCAATTATGAGATTAAGGGTATGTTTAACTGTAACACTAAAGACATTGTTTATCTGGCTAAGAGCTTGTTCTGCGAAAGTTTTTATATAGGTAAAACAAAATGCAGATTTAGAGAACAACTATATGACCATATTTATAATATTAATAAATTGCATGTTCATAATGCCCTAGCCAGACATGTTATGACCTTCCCAGAACATCATTTAAAATTCAAAATAATTGAGCAAGTTTTGTCTGATGAAAGAGGGGGCATTGGACTCTTAATCTGGAATGCTGTGAACTTAAAGGGGCAAGTTCGATTAAATGCATATAGCTTTCCTGGGTGTTTATTAAAACTGAAGGCACTGGATAGGTAATATTTTTGGTTTTAAATGTTTATATGTGATGGTTTTTATGGTTGTATTTCAATTCATTGTGTTTTCTGTTCTATCATACTATATGGTAGCCAGGTAGTTTTACGAATAAATTGACTGTTTATTTATTTATAGTTCAGTCTTTGAAACACAAGATGGTGTTGTTTATAAAGGTTTGTTTCAGTGATGTAATTTTCTTTTGGGTCACATGATTTAATGGTGGGTTATTTAAACTGTGTTCTTTGCTTTGCTCTTGTTGTTTGAAGAAGTTTGTTTTAATAAATACGGATGAAAGTGCTTACATCATTTAAAATTTAATGTCTGATTCTTGATTTACGAGCTAGTAAAGATGTGCAGCAGGTAAGGGTGATAAAGGTTAATGAGGGAAACGTACTCACAAGTGAGGAGAATGTGTTGAGCAGATGGAAAGAGAACTTTGAGGGGCTGATAAATGAAGAGAATGAGAGGGAGAGAAGGTTGGATGATGTGGGGATAGTGAATCAGGAAGTGAAGCAGATTAGCAAGGAGGAAGTAAGGACAGCTATGAAGAGGATGAAGAATGGAAAGGCTGTATGCCCGGATGACATACCAGTGGAAGCATGGAGGTGTTTAGGTGAAATGGTAGTGGAGTTTTTAACTAGATTGTGTAATGAAATCTTGGAAAGTGAGAGGATGCCTGAGGAATGGAGAAAAAGTGTTTTGGTACCGATTTTTAAGAATAAGGGGGATGTGCAGAGCTGTAGTAACTACAGAGGGATTAAATTGATCAGTCACAGCATGAAGTTATGGGAAAGAGTAGTGGAAGCTAGGTTAAGAAGGGAGGTTATGATTAGTGATCAGCAGTATGGTTTCATGCCAGGAAAGAGCACTACAGATGTGATGTTTGCTTTGACAGTGTTGATGGAGAAGTACAGAGAATGTCAGAAGGAGTTGCATTGTGTCTTTGTGGATTTAGAGAAAGCATATCACAGGGTGCCTAGAGAGGAATTGTGGTATTGTATGAGGAAGTCGAGAGTGTCAGAGAAGTATGTAAGAGTGCTACAGGATATGTATGAGGGTAGTGTGACAGCGGTCAGGTCTGTGGTGGGAGTGACAGATGCGTTTAAGGTGGAGGTGGGATTACATCAAGGATCAGCTCTGAGCCCTTTTTAATTTTCAATGGTGATGGACAGGTTGATAGACGAGATCAGACAGGAGGCCCCGTGGACTATGATGTTTGCAGATGACATTGTGATCTGTAGTGAGAGTAGGGAACAGGTGAAGGAGACCCTGGAGAGGTGGATATATGCTCTAGAGAGAAGAGGAATGAAGGTCAGCAGGACTAAGACAGAATATATGTGTGTGAATGAGAGGGAGGATTGAGGAATGGTGAGTATGCAGGGAGTAAAGGTGGCGAAGGTGTATGAGTTTAAATACTTGGCATCAACAGTTCAGAGTAATGGCGAGTGTGGAAGAGAGGTGAAGAAGAGAGTACAGGCAGGATGAAGTGGGTGGAGAAGAGTGTCAGGAGTGATTTGTGACAGACAAGCACCAGTAAGAGTGAAAGGGAAGGTCTACAAGAGGGTGGTGAAACCAACTATGTTATATGGGTTGGAGATAGTGGCATTGACAAAAAGGCAGGAGTCAGAGCTTGACGTGGCAGAGTTGAAGATGTTAAGATTTGCACTGGGTGTGACGAGGATGGACAGGATTAGGAATATGTATATTAGAGGGTCAGCCCAGGTTGGAAGGTTTGGAGACAATGCCAGAGAGGCAAGATTATGTTTGTTTGGACATGTGCTGAGGAGGGATGCAGAGTATATTGAGAAAAAGATGCTAAGGATGAAGCTGCCAGGTAACAGGAAAAGAGGAAGGCCTAAGACAAGGTTTATGGATGTGGTGAGAGAGGACATGCAGGTGGTTGGTGTGACAGAGCAAGATGCAGAGGACAGGAAGAAATGGAAACAGTTGATCTGCTGTGGCGACCCCTGATGGGAGCAGCCGAAAGAAGAAGATTCTTGATTTACCCTTCCACTTCTTCCTAGTACTTGTATATCTATCCACACTGAAAGTTTGAAATTTCTCAGTCTTATTTATATGCCTTAATTTTTTTCTACTTTGCAGAATATCTGGTATTGTCCCTGCCACCCCACCTCTGCAAGCGTGGACACAATCCCTTCTAACAATAAATCATATCTGAAACAAGAGTCCACGTAAACAGAAAAATCAAGGAAAAGTGTTGCTTAAAACTAATGTAGGGGCTCTAATTGAAAGTTGCTCCTCTATACTTAATTTTAAGTATGGCTATTACCAGGGTTGACAGCTGTTAGCCTACTCCACCAAGTTTTAAAATGGGAAAAGACTTTAAAATGATACCAAATACCATAAAATCAACAATTCTTAACTATATTTCAGTTCAGGTATCTAAACCTTAACCCGATATATTCAGGGTGAGATTCTGTGCCACTAGTTCAAAACGGGGCTACTTAAGAGCAAAAAACAACAGTAATAAGAGCTCTGTGAACATTACAAGTATTACAAACAAAATCCATAAACTGCATGCAACTCTTTCCTTATATTCCCCAGATATTGCTCTAATCACAGAAAGCTGGCTAACACCTGATATATCCAACAACAGAATTCTACCCCCAGGATATAATATATAAGACAAGATTAAATGTGCAAAAGGGGTGGAAGAAAACTATTCTATTCACAAATAACCTCATTCTTGAAGCCATAGAACTTAATGCCCCAAAATTTGATAATGCAAACATCATTTTTGCACAACTAAAACTTAATGCTAAAAAGCATATAAATATTTTAGGATTCTATGTCCCTCCAGGTCAGAACATCTCCACACTAGAAAATATTTTGGATTGGCACTCCAAAGCACTGCCCCAAGAGACAATAATCTTGGATGACTTCAACACTGACTGGATCACCTGTAATTCCGATAATCCCCCCAAACACATTAACCTCCATGGCTTTACCCAAACTATTCAAGCCCCTACCTGAATAGATAAATCATCTAACAGACAGTCCACCTTAGACTGGGTATTAACACATAGACGTGACCTTTCATTTCATTCTGGCTCTCTGCCAGATTCCCTCAGTGATCACCTTCCCACCTACTTAAATAAACACAGAATAAACCCTTCTAAGCTCAAAATTTACCATCCTATCCAAAACAAAACTAACTTTAGCCACCAAGAATTCATAGACACTCTAAAACTTTGAACTGGGTTCCAATGTAACATCTACCTCTAGAAGATGCTGTGAAATACTTTAATTCCACCTTCCTGAATATAACTACCCCCCCCTCCCCGGGCTATTAGAATAAAATCCAAATTTACTCCATGGCTAACAAACGAAACTAGAGTACTCCTAAAAAATAGAGATAAAGCTTTGGGTAAAAGGCACATTACTAAATCTCAAACAGATGAGCAGGCATATCAGGAGCTCAGAAACAAGGCAAAACGTCTAATCACACAGGAGAAAACAAATGATTACTTTACTATCCAAAACATACACCATAACAACCAACAAAAATCCTGGAGAGCAGTTAATGACATCCTCCTACCAGACAATACTACTACACCCATGTCATCTTCCACTAACAATCTAGCCACTATAGCCACTCAATTTAACAAATACTTCAGCAAAACAGTTCCAACTATCTCCAAATTGTATGTCTCCACTACCACTCCTATTAATCCTACTTCTGACAAAAATAGGAACTCCTT
>NC_056729.1:919028693-919066193 GCF_019279795.1 Protopterus annectens
TATTTAACTTTCAAATATTTGATAGGTAATTATTTCAAGCAGAATAAAAACTGTCTCATGTTCACAAGAGAATGTGCTTCTTACTGGCAAGGCCTTAATTTAGCCTAGTTAAGCCTCTAGGTGTTTCTATAGTTATAGCCTACTGATTTCTCTAGGCATCTAATATAGCCTTTTCATATTTTGATTTGCAGTTCCAAAAACAGTGTTACATGTACGCTATTGAAAGATTTCACCTTAGAGCTTACATGATGGACAACACAACTGAACTGATGTTTGACCTTGGTCTAGTTTTAATTGTTGTTCATATATTATTTATTTATATTGCCATAATGTTTATATTTTTCTAAATATCTAAACAACCAAGTAGCACAAACAGAACTGCATAGGCTCATATGAAAGCTCACAAATGGATGAATAAAATGATCTCATGGTATGAGTGTCACTTGAGTGTTTACAGAGAGAGTGTAAGTCGTTTACACATTATCACAAAATTATTATTTATGGTGTTTATTATGACATATAAAATTCATTTTATTACCTAGTGTCTAGTGAACACTGCAACTGTAAAGATTTGTTAGGTTCATAGGTTCATAGGTTGGGCCTATACAAGCCTAGCCGTAACAATTCCCTGGCTATTTCTTCCCACACTATTTACTTCCCTGGACCTCTATCAGGGTGACTGACGTGATCCCCGGGGTGAATTTCCTTTCTCCCATCCAATCATCAAGGTTCCTTTTGAGGAGGGCCAAAGAGGCACTTTGCTTGACATGTATGGGCAGTCTATTCCAGAGTCTGGGGAGTCTCTGGGTCAGCAACCTATCCCTCCAGCATGTTTTGTTTATTGTGATGACAAGGTTTAGATCCCTTGAGCGTGTGGCTCTGAGGGATTGGGATTTCTTTAAGTGTAACATGTCCAACAGCTCTGGGTTTGACATGGCCTTGTATGTTAAGCAGAGATTGCCTCTGAGTAGACAATATGCAACAGAGTATAGCTGGAGTTTTTTAAGGCGGTCAGCGTAGGGCATCTATTTTGGGCCAGTGATTCTTTTAGTAAGGTATTTCTGCGGCCTTTCTAGTTGTTGCAGATGTCTTGAGAGGTACATACTAAATGGGGCATTGTATTCTATAATGGGCCTAATGAGGGATGAGTTGTTGTTGTGTCTTTCAGTTTTTCCTGGTTAGTACAGTGGGAAAATGACCTCCTTTTTTTCTGGATGAAAAGCCCTTAGTGATGAGGTGTGCCACATAGAAAGATTTCCTGACTGTTGTGGCGATGTGGTTATTGAAGGTGAGACCACTGTCCACCTATGTCCCTTAGTCTCTTATCACACTTTCGGTGTTTAGTGTACTACCACCTATGTGGTAATTCACGAGTACATTTTTTTTCTCAAAGGGGATAACTATACATTTCTTGGCATTGAGCTTGAGCCCATGGCTCTGGCACCAAGTATCTGTTTCTGTAAGGCCCTTTTGTAGAGTATCCACATCATTTGGGGATTAAATAATGGCTCCCAGTTTGCAGTCATCTGTGAACTTTGTTAGCCAGAGTCCCTTAATGTTGGCCTGTACTTCAGAGAAGTAGATGCCAAACAAGAGAGTTCCCAGGACTGAACCCTGAGGTACTCCACTCATCACTTGTCTGGAGCTGGATTTGGAGTCAGCTACTTTTACAGTGTGGGTTCTGTCAGTAAGCCAGTTGGCAACCCATTGAGTGATGTAGGGATTAATGCCCAGCTTAGTAAGTTTATCTATGATTCCAGAGTGGGGTATGGTGTCAAAGGCCTTGGAGAGGTCCAGATAGGCTGTGTGGACCGCCTTACCCTCATCCACGGCTCTAGAGACTGATTCAAAGAAGTCAATTAGGTTCAGGAGACAAGATCGGCCTTTCACAAACCCAAACTGAGTGGGGTCCAGTGTTTTAAGGTTGCCAATGTCTTTGTTTATAAGTTCCATGATAATACGTTCCATGGCCTCGCAGAGCAGGCTCATCAAACTGATGGGGAGATAGTTCCCGGGATCCAAGATCGATCCCTCCTTTTTGGAGTGTGATAACTGTAGCTGTGTGCCACTCAGTGGGCACGAAGCCTGAGGTGAGGGTATGATTAAACATGACACTTAGGTGAGGTGCCAGCTCATTTTGTAGTTCATGTAGTACACAGCCCGGGATGTCATCTGGTCCCATGGATGCTGTATTCGTAGCTTTGGAGAGTGCATTTTTTACCTGTATGGCCATTATTAGCAGAATTTGGCAATCTTCTGGTATTGAGATGGGCTATTTAGGGGGTGAGAGGGGGGGTTAGAGCTGAACAGTCGGGCATTTACAATTCCTTAGTTAACCTTATGGCTCCAGAGATACAAACATTTGTTTTAATTATGTGAGGACATAACTTGAGTTTGTCAAAAACCCCAGAGTTCCACTGGAGTGGATAAGTTAAATATCTGAAGAATGTAGGTATATTCATAATTTCAAGGTTAAACAGTCTCGCCCTATGAACAGACACACATGCCACTTACTATGTTATTCCAAGAAGCCATAATTTCAACAAAGGAAAGACCTAACACATGTAAAGTATGACACACTTCCCAGTGATACCAGTAAATCACACATATACAGTCAGCCTAACATGGTAGCAGACATGGACAATAATATCAAACAGTACTGTAATTAGAGTGAGGCAAAGGGGCAGCTGCCCCAGATTGAAGCTGCTAGGGGGCACAACCAGCAGGTGCTGATGGGGAGCAAGAACAAAATCAGCATCCATTTATGAATATTATAACTTCATAAATGAACCTGCAGTTGTGGTGGAACGTCAGTATGTCCTATCAACCGTAGCAAGTGCTTGTTGTATTGGCAGTAAGCAGCTTGCTACATTTACAACATTAAAGGTTTTTTTCCTCACTCCTTAATTTTTGGTTGAGGATGCACCAGTCAAGGAAACTGCCCAAGGTGCCAGATAAGCTACTTATGGCTCTGATAAGGAAATGCCATTATGAATTAGGTATAGTCCAGCAATCCTAAAAGCATCCTAGTAATAGATGCACAAAACAGTGACTTATCTCTGTATATATAGGGTAAGGTGAACTGGATGGTAACCTAAGGTATTGTGCAGAGAGGGGTTATTTTTTATCCTAAAATCAAAGACTGCAATTTTGGACTGTTATGTTTATTATTTATAGACCCATTCATTCTTAAATATCATGTTTAATCCATTTTCGAGTCATGGGGGACCTGGAGCCTATACCAGCACTCACTGAAATCAAGGCAGTGAAACTAATCCTGAACAGGTTACTAACCTATCACAGTGCACACACACACACACACACACACACACACACACACACACACACACACACACACACACACAGACACAAGCACACACTTTCTCTCTGTCTCTCTCACACCCTCCCAGACACACACACTTTCTCTCTGTCTCTCTCACACCCACCCCCACACACACTTTCTCTCTGTCTCACACACACACACACACACACACACACACACACACACACACACACACACACACACACAGAGGGTAATTCAATAAAGCCTACATGGAATGATTTTCCATGTAGGCATAGTGGCATGGCCCCAACACGGAAACTGGCAGCCATGCGATCCAGTAAACATAGCCGAGGGGCGTGCACAAGTGTGTGGAGATGGAAGTGTTCATGGAATGCAAATCATCTTATAAGCTGGTGAAACCCATGCAAATGAGGGTGATTTGTGATCCAATAAGCAGAAAGGCACCTGTGTAGGTGCCATGTAGGTGTCAGAAATATACATGGAAAAAAATTGTGTACCAAAATGTAAATTTTAAGCAGGGGCTGTAAAAGCCCAAAAAGATGCCTAGATATTGCACTGTAGGCATGCAAATGGCCAAACCTGTGGCCAGTGAGTCCAAAAAGCAATGCACATTAATAAAAAGTATTATGCTTTTTAATATAGATATATATTACGTTTGCACAGAGCACAGCAACATGCAAACATGCTGTTATGCAAAAAAAAAAATAATAAAATGTTTAAAATAATGAAAATAAGACATTTGCAAAAATAATGAATTATAGTTCCCTACATGAAGTGTGTACAATGGTAGGCTGCAATAGTTGCTAAGGAGGCATGCCCTGGTGTAGTGAAGTATCCAGGGTATATTCAAGCAGGTGTATGCAAATGAGCTGGAGTTACTGAATGGCAAAAAGGGACACTGTGTCTGCAGATACATCACGTGGAAGGGCTAGAAGTGTGTAGGTAGTAGTAGAACAGGTAGCTGACATCAAAATGGAGTGTTTCATGCTATGTTTAAGCAGATTAAAGCCCAGCTGTGCCTGTTTGCACTCAGCTATGCAGAGCTAAGTGGGGGTGTGTCTGATGCTGCTGAGCTGTGTTTAGTCCCCTGGCATGTGTTTTAGCTGGATTAAGAAAAACTGAGCATGCCTGTCATGGGGGAGTGTCCAAACTGCTGAGCACTGTTTATACTAACGCCGCTGGTTTGTGCGTTGTGACCCAGTGCTTTGCAGTGAAAGAATTAAAAATATATATATATATATATATATATATATATATATATATATATATATATATATATATATAAAGGAAATAGCTAGGGGAAGCCAATCAAGTAGAAATGACTGATAAGCCCTGTTCAACAGACAGTGGCCCATTTAAACCCCCAATGATATACTCATCAGGTGGAATGCATCACAGTGAGCCAATCAGACAGGCTGCATCTGCAGCACACCACTATAAAGTATGTATATACCTTACAATTTGATTTTTCCCACATACTCTGCACCACTGGAGTGGAAGCCGTGGTGGTGCAGCAGTAGCGTTGTTGCCTCACAGCAAGAGGTTCTCCCGTTCGATGCATGGCTGGAGTGCCTTCTGTGTGGAGTCTGCATGTCCTCCCCGCAGTCAAGTGGCCTACAAAAGACATGCGTGAATGGGTGTGCCTTCGCTGAAGGCTGGGCATCGGGCTGGCAACTCAGTACCATAAAAAAATCTACTGCCAATCATTAGCGGACCAGAGTTCCACTGTGGTGACCCCTAACAGGGAAAAGCCGAAAAGACAAACAACAACAACTCTGAACCATTGGAGTACACACTTGGGAATTTTAATTGACAAAATGATAGGGCTGCTGCTGCCCTGCTACATCTGTATGCTTTACAGGCTGAGGTCAGTGATGATGCTGATGCTGACAATAGGCCCAGACTGAGAAGGAGAAAAGTGTTCAGGCCCAGGGTAACCTTCCAGGGGCTACATGAGCTGGAGATTGTAGAGCGCTACAGGGTGGACAGGGAAATACTAGAAAAACTCACAGACCTCTGCCGTCCTCAACTCAGACCCAGAGCCAACAGAGGGAAACCCATCCTAGTGGAAACAAAGGTATGTGTAGGCCTTAGGATATTACCTACAGGTACTTTTCAAAGACCAACTGGGAACATAATGGAGTGTCTCAGGCATCTGCATCCAGGGTACTCCACCAGAACCTGGATGCCATGCAAGCACATGCCAGTGAGCACATTTATTTACCCCACACCCCTGAGGAGAGGGCCATCAATATGCATCTCTTTCCACCATGTAGCACACTACCCTGAGGTACTGGGTGCCATAGACTACATACATGTGCACATCAAAGCATCATCCGGTGAGGAGGGTAGAGTCTACCTCAACCACAAAGGGTATCACTCCAACTGCCAGGTTGTGTGCAATGCCCAGGGCATTATCATGAATGTGTGTGCTGGCAGCCCTGGCAGTTATCACAACTCCCACATCTGGCATGCATCACAGCTGTACCAGATGTTTGCCAGGGGGACATCCCATGTGGCCATCTACTGGGGGATGCTGGCTACACACTGGAACCATGGATGATGACACCCATCAGAAATGCACACACACACCTACCGAAGAACGTCATAATGAGGCACACACACAAACTAGGAACATCATAGAGCATATGTTTGGGCTGCTCAAGTCAAAGTTCCGCTGCCTCTTTGTATCTGGTAGAGCTCTGTAATACTCTCCAGCCACATATGCACACATGTTCACAGCATGCGCCATGCTACAATATGATCCTGCAGAAGCAGCTGCAGCAGGAACACCACAGGGAAGGGACACACAGCTCCCCCACCAATGTCAAGGTCCCCACAGCCACAGGGGGACTCGGAGGAGGAACCCCCTGATCCTGTCCCTGTAGGTAAACATAGTCATGTCCAGTATGCCCTGGCCTTAACAAAGAGGCAACGCATAGCAAATGCACTAACATCCTAGGGACCTAGGGACTGACACCTCACTCCGACTCACATATATACTAAAAAGGATGCCAGCCACAACACACAACCTATACCTTAACGTGTATTGGCTGTGTACTGCATGCATCGGACAGAGTCAGCCCTGACACACTGTTATATCAACCTCTGCAGGCACAAGGTGAGTCAGTCTTTGTACAACAAATGTATGGGGTGCTACACTATGGTAGCATAGGTACAGACCTGCTGCATGTAGGCAAGAGACTAGAGTGGGCTACCAGGATAGCTGCAGACAACTGACAGCTATGTGGGACAACAGGAACTCTCTGGCCAATACTGGCCACCCCATAATATGCAGTTGGCCCCAAGCCAGCAAACCCCACTGCACTATGCGACGGAATTACGAACAGCGGGGTCATAGTACAGATGCTTGACTGTCAATGCTATAGTCCCCTACCTCCAACACATCCATGTTCCCATACAACTGCAGTAACAATATGTTTGCAAGGTAGGTCACAAACCTCATTGCAGTAGGCCACACAATCCCAGGGCTGTCCCAATCAATTTGGTGACATGTTCCATTTCCACAATATGCAGGGTTCTATGTGCTATGTATGTTTGTTGGTGATAGTGTCAGGAATTAAACTGCACTGTCTGGTGCCTGTTGTGGCTTAGTGGGCTAAGTACATTACCATGGTTCATGATGGTCATAGTTCGAGACTGGCTGTGCTTACTATTTTGCATGTGAGCTATACCTATGGTAGGAGTTCTACAGACTGTCCATATGTCACTATTTGTTACTACAAGAAAGCTGGACAAAGCCAGAGACAATGGAGGGACTGGAGGCCACAGATATGGACAGTACACAGTTCTGAGTAACCTAGATGGTGACAACAACTCAGAGTAGCACCAGGATGTAAATGTTGTCATGTAACTGTGCCACTGCTTACAACAAGTCAGTGGGCACCATCATACCCCTCAAATGTATAGAGTGTCACAGAATGTCTACATTATTGCCTCATATTTATGGACTGTTTTTCATAACATTGCAGTTTTCTGGCAAACTAGTAGCAAATCAATAAAGGTTGAAGTGAGAAAATAATGACAGTTGAAATGTACACTTCATACCCATCAGAACATTCATGCTAATACGAAACCTGAATTCTACCAACTGTCTGTTTGTAAGAGCAATATTAAACACTTGTCCCTATGTTTGTGCCCATGTCTGTGTTCTACTTTTATACATGGCTTTGTCCAGATTTCTGGCTCTAAGAGGTTGAGAGGTATGGGCACCATGTAGCCGTATAATAACAGTACAACACAAGCTGTCTGAGGACCAGAGCAGACATATGGGGTGCAAGGCTGGACATCCTGCATAACAGGTACAGTCAGAGGTGTGAAGTCTGTAACCCTGTGTGTGGTGTTACATTACATACCCCAGTGACAGCATACCTACAACTACATAGAGCAGCAACTGTGGAGAAAGCCAGGAACAACACAAATGAAACACGGACAAGTACTAGAACAACAACCCAGTGTTATTGTAGGATTAAGCATTTTCATCAGGATTATAACAACATTTCTTCAGCATCAATTAAATATATTCACAATTACCTAATTAAATACCCCTCCCTAAAGAAATAACATGTTTTAAAACACCAGTAGCATCAGTTCATTAATTAACAACCATCAAAGCACTTGTAATATAAAATAAACACATTTTTTAAAAATATTTCTACAAAAATATTTTTATAAAAAACATATATAGCATGTTAGTATGTATTAAACCTTTTGTTATTTTTAAAAAACACAAGTACAATATCAAACTTTGTAGGACATGGGTTTTAAGGTACTGGAAATAGAGACTAGTTCATTTAAAACTGGTGGTACATAGGCATTCAACTTAAGTTGCTATAAAGTTTCCTTGTGTTCTATTAAATCAACCCATGGGCCACCTAAAGGATTTTTATTCATTGTATCCAACCCATAGAATAAAAATTCATGACCAGGATACTTCACCACATGCTTGTATAGTGAGTTATTCAGTTGTCTATTTTTTATGTCATTCAAATGCTCATAAATTCTATCTTTAAAACTCCAAGTGGTTTTCCCTGCATAAAAACTTTCACATTTCTTACACATGGTAAGATAAATAAGAGTCCTGGACTTACAGGAAGGGAGTATATACAGCCTACTTGTTCACCTTTACCTTCCCTGATTTCAAAAGACCGCTTAAATATCTAAACAGACCAGTGACAAAAGATTTAAATATATTTTCAATAGTAAAAGAATAAGACAATACTCATTAAGTAATCAGTTACACCACTGTTCAAAATCACAGGAAATATTTAAAACATTGCAGGACAGTCTCAAATAAATAAAACATCTAAGCTATACTTATTCCTATCTGAATCTAAAAGAGTTACTGTGCCCTAAAAACTTACACCAAGGCAAATGCAGAGGTGAGTGGATGTTTCCAGCATATGTTGGGTCAAAGATGAAATACAAAACGCACAGTGTCTCTCAGAGTTCTTAAATTAATATCAAATATTATTGCTTGGTTAACTTGGGTGACATCACTTTTTGTCACCTGACTTTAGTTCCCAAGCTAAATCTCCTTTGTCAGAAAATAACAGAATTTTAGCATTTCCCTCTGAAAAATACACATCTTAGATGTTTGCAGATCCTGGAAGTCATAAAACAATAAAACACTTCTACATCTTAAACCTAGTAATTACTTCTCCTTCAAGACAATACAAAAAAGTCGAGCTCTAGACATTGTTTGCTACTGCATAGAAACTGAGAGGTTGTATCTCTTTTATTACATGGTTATGAAACAATGTAATTTCAACTATTTTCTGCCTGTTTCCATTAAACATAAACATCTGAACAGTCATAATCGTGCAGGTACATTCCTGTTCTATTCCAATAGGGCATGCTGTGGTTACATTTTAACTCGGTACTTTACACATTTTTCTGGTATTCTGCGGTGGTGCAGCGGTAGCATTGTTGCCTCACAGCAAGAGGTTCTCCCGTTCGATGCTCAGCTTGGGAGTGCCTTCTGTGTGGAGTCTGCATGTCCTCCCTGCGGTCGAGTGGGCATTTGAAAGACATGCGTTGAATGGGTGTGCCTTTGTTGAAGGTTGGGCTGGCAACTCGACACCATAAAAACACACTGCCAGTCATTAGTGGACTGGAGTTACGCTGTGGCGACCCCTAACCGGGAAAAGCTGAAAGACAAACAACTTTACACATTTCTGTATAAATCGTATCAGTATTCACAAATGATATAGAATAATTTACAAAATTCCAAATAGCTGGGCTGGCAGTATTTCTCTTTCTAACAGTGTTATTATTAAATTGTTCTTCAGTCTTAATCAGCTATATTAAACATTGACACAGATATTCACATGGCGTGTTTATGTTTTTTAAAAGGAAAAGAAGGGGGAGATGCTCTGGAAATAAAAGAAGAGTGGACTGCACTGTTGCTCGACCTCTAATTTGATGGTCTACTAAGTCAGATCTCCATGGAATGTACATTTTACGATTCCTCTTCTAAGCCTGTGTAGGTGGCAAAGAGGGATAAAAACAGAACTGTGTTGTTATTGCACTGAATTCAGGGTTAAAATCCAGATCGTGTGCTGTTTGGGAAAGTTAATGTATATTTCCTGAGCTTACAGTCTGTTATAAGACAGACAAAGTAATTGAATCTCCCAGTCCTGTATTTTCATTATTACTATAGGCTGGGTGCTAGTATTTATTTTTTTGTGTTCATCATTTGTGCGCATATAGGTAAAGTGCATTTTGGGCTGACGGTGTTATGTGGCAATGAATGAAAGCCACTACCCAAAGAACAAACAGAAGTTTAATTTAGAATGCTTATTTGCACATTTTACAGTGACAGGAGGCTTTGACTGGAACCTGGCTGGTGAAGGGTGACTGGTCTATGGCTTGAAGTAAGCACCCTCATTGGTTCCTTTGAATTTTAGTTTCTGTTATTTAAGCTGACCATTTTTCCCTTAGATTTAGCTGTAGTACATTAGTGTAGTCCTAATCTTTAGTACATCTTCGGTCTAAAAAGTATTGCTAGTGAGCTGTAAACTATTAAACTAGGAGTCAAAAACCCTGTCAGAAATGCCCATCTACAGTGCACCTCTTAGATCAAACCTAAAAGTACCCCCTTTCTGATAGCAGTTCTTCAAAGCTAATACTATGGACTGTTGGGACCACCCTTTAGCAGTCACAGCCAGGGATCACCATAAGGCCTTTTTTACAGCTAGGTATGCAGCCTAAAAGGTAGGATCCAAGCATGTGCCGAACTTGTGACTAATGGTGTCGCACACACTGTTCTGCAGTGATAGCAATCCTTCTAGTGGCCAGATTTGGTGAAAATTTCACTCATTTATCTCTTGAAACTTATCACAAATCTTGCGCTCAACTCCCCCCACCCTACAATCTGAAGAGCAGCCAAGGAGGCTGTCTGGTCCCATAGAAGCTGTTATTAATGCCTTCTCTAAAGCAAAAAAAATAAATAACAACTTCTATGGGACCAGACAGCATCCTAGGCTGTCTTCTAAAGAAACTAAAATGTGAACAAGCAGTACCCTTTTCAATCACAGCCTTTGTTCCTGAGGAATGGAGAGCAGCAACAGTTATTCCCCCCCACCCCCCACAAAGGTGGCTTAGCAACATACTCAGGGAATTATAGATCCATAATTCTGACCAGGCATGTCTGTAAAGCCATGGAATATATCATTATGGACCTAGACATAGGTGACCTCCAACCCCTGGATCTGACCCAATTCAGCTTCATCAAGGGCAGAGCCTGCCAGTTAAACCTGGTGGATTTCTTCGAAAATGTGACCAGGGCAGATCTGTGCACACAGCATACCTCGACTTGGCCAAGGCCTTTGACACAATCCCACACTTGGGCATTACCTATAAACTTGGCAAACTGAATGCAAATTCCTTTGTTGTAAGATGGGTTGCCAGCTGGCTCAGAAATTGGTTGCACATTATCAAAATGGGTGACTCCACATTGACCAGCAGGCCTGTCACCAGTGGGGTGCCACAAGGGTCTGTCCTGGGCCCTCTACTTTTTGGTATATACTTCTGAGAAGTTCAGGCTAAAGCTAAGGGGCTGCTGCTGACCAAGTTTGCAGACAACTGCAAACTGGGTGCAGTTATTGAATCTCCAAATGATGTCTGCATACTTCAGGAATGTCTTGCATAGACCAGCGACTGGAGTCTTGTCATTGTCTCAAACTGAATGCAAAGAAATGCATCATTCCCTTCATTATATCCATTCACACTATCAAATTAACAATACCCTGTGTACCTATGAAGTGTTAAGAGATCGGGGATCACAAATAGATTGTGACTTTAGCTTTGACCATGTGTTTGTTGTAGTAAGAAAGTCTTTCCATGTAGCACACTTGATCAGCAAAGACATTGCTTCTAGAACAAAGGAGGTTATAACCCTTATACTTGTCGCTAATCAGGCCCATAATTGAGTATAACGCCCCTTTGGGCATGTGCCATACAAAGCAATTGGAGCGACTGCCAAGGTTTCTAACTAAGAAGATCAAAGGACTCCAGTACATGCCTTAAACAGACGAAAGTCCCTGCCACTATACTCAGTACCATATTGACTTCTTAGGGGAGATTTATGCCTGGCTTACAGAGCAATCTCCAACCCAAGCTTAATTTGCTACACATCTGTAAGTCAAACAGGACTAGAGCTACCTGTTCTAGGGACCTAAATGTGGCCTGTGCCTTGAATAGTACATGCTGGAGGAACAGATGTCTCCCAGTGACTGTTGTGTCTTTGGAATAGACTGCCAATTCATGTGAAGCAGAGCACCTCAATGCTCCTTTTCAAAAAAGGAACCTGAATTATTGGATGGGGCACTGTAAATTTTTCCCTGGGATAGTGCCCACAACCCTCCTGGACATGGGCAGTCATTACTAAATACAATTTTGGGTACTGACTAGGGGTATCTATGGTAATACATTGGGATGAAATGGCTAGGCTTGAAATGACCTCTGGGTCAATAGCCTAGTAACCTCCTATGATGATAAAATGTATTAGCACTGAGTGCAAGACCTGCACTTAAATGTACATTTTCTCTCATTACTCAGGTCACCCGACTGATTTCAACTCTTTAATATTTCTTTTAAAGTTCTTCCTGTCTTAAAAACCATCCTAGGCCTGTGTTCCACTAGTTCATTCAACCGATCAAAGCACTGGAAAATTTTCCAATTATTTTTGAAAATCCTGCAAATACTTTCATGCCTTTGTGTATAGTGGTGATAAAAGAACAGAAAAAATTCCCATTGTGTTTCTCCCTCTTACCAGCTCTATCAAGCAATTGATTATATCCAAGTATAGGCTTTATATTTCCCTCCTTTCTTTTATTAGAAACTTCATTAAAAATTTCAACAACAAAATCTAATAGGTAACCCATGGCCCTAAATAACTTCACTAAGTGATTACATTCCCTATCAAAACTGGTATCATCTGAAATCATTCGAGACAGCCTAACAAATAGGATGACAACTGTCATAATGCAAAAACCTATTCAAATGTGTGTACTTCCTTAAAATAGAACTCTGAATAACCTATTTTTCTGAGTCTTTAGTCACCAACACTCTAAATAATTAATACTATTCCCACTATAATTATATGTGGAATTTAAAAAGGATGTAGTAGAATTCAAATATTCTACATATCTTTGTGTTTCAGTCTCAGAAACCTCCCAGGCTATAAATATGTCATCCAGAAATCATGCACAGTTGCCAAGGGGGAATATCAGGCCTACTAAAAATAAATTGTTTCTCCTATTGAAGTAACACTATATTGGCAAAGACGGGGGACAACATGCCGCCATTGCTACTCCCCTCTTCTGATGAAAATACTGTCCATCCATATGTACAAAGTTGTATTTTAACACTAACTCCAACAAGGTTCTTAACACATTTATTTCATTGGGGTTGAACAGCCCGGATCCATTCAAAAAATCTTGAAGAATTTCTATACCTTTATCCTGTGGTATTACATTAACAGATTTACCACATCAACGGTAACAAAAACTAAACTGGAACTAAATTTCACTGATCTTAATTTTGACAAGAATTTCCATGAATCCTTATATAAATGTGCATGATCTTCTAAAAACATTTGAATTTTTCATCTATATATTTAGATAAGAAGACAATGACAGTTGGTTCACCAGAGCTAACGTCCTGCAAAAATGCTAGTGCGTCTCAAAGGAAGTCCAAAAGTGAAAAGTTAACATAAAACTATTTAATGAAAACAAAAGTAAAACAAAAACAAAAAAGTCCCTTGGTTAGTATACGATGAGCGTTTTCAATAAAATCTTCCTCAGATCGTAATAGTTTTACGTTAACTTTTCACTGTTGGACTTCCTTTGAGACGCACTAGCATTATTGCAGGAAGTTAGCTCTGGCGAACCAGCTGTCGTTGTCTTCTTCACTGTTTTTAGGCAGTTCACCGCAGCAGAGGGAGAGTCTATTTTTACATATATTTAGATAATGGATCTATATATTTAGATAATGGGTGTGTGATGGAGATATCCACGGTGGTGCAGAGGTTAGCGTTGTCGCCTCACAGCAAGAGGTTCTCCCATTCGATTCTCAGCTGGAGCACCTTCTGTGTGGAGTCTGCATGTCCTCCCCACGGTTGAGTGACATTAAAGACATGCAGGTAGGTGCGAGTGTGAATGGGCGGGCGTGCGTTCTTTGAAGGTTGGGCATCAGGCTAGCAACTTGGCACTGTAAAAATCCACTGCCAGTCATGAGTGGACCGGAGTTCCGCTGTGGTGACCCCTAACCGGGAAAAGCCGAAAGTCTTGGTGTGTGATGGAGGTCCTTGCACAGACAGTAGGTCTCATCGGAGGGTCTGATAAGCTTTTATGTAATTTGGGATGCCAAATATAAGAGGAACAACAGGAAATTTTACAGTTAAAAACTCAAGTGTCTCTCATGTTATTTCACCCTGTTTAAACATATCTTTTACGAAAAAAATAATTTTACTATAAGAAACAATAAAATTAAAGTAGTTTCTTCATAATATTCTTCATCAAATAAAAATACATGCATTCTGTTAGAATAATCAACTTTTGACATGATAACAATGCCCTCCCTTGTCAGGTTTAATAACCCTGATATTCTTATTACTACACAATTCCTTAAGCAACCTACATTCACTGTCATAAACTGCTGGTACGGGGCATATCATTTTTTCATTGTTGAATAAACTCCGTAAAATTGAAGTCACACATTTTTTCAAAAATAATGAAAGGTAGAGCTAGAGGGGGATTAATCACACTATGTCTGCTCAAAACACTTGTTTCATAACTACCACTTGTATCTTTGAACAATAATTTAAAATTTAATTTCCTAAGAAAAGGTTTTAAGTCCAAAAATAAGTCCTGTATTCGCATATGCACAACTGGCACAAAAGTCTGTCCTTTGCTCAATAACTCACATATCATTTTATCAAATTCAACAGATGTGAAATTATAAATGTTAAAATCCACCCGAGTCATTGAGCATAATTTTAGAAAGGTCTTTTGACTCCAAAAATAAATACGTGGCCGTTGCTAATTCCTTTTTCTCCTTTTGTAGTGGGAACTCCACTATCTCTGCCCTCCAAAGGACTTTTAATGATTTCAAAAGTTGTATTGGTTCCCCTGATGTTGGTAGATATTGTCGTTGGTGGAACTGTTGTAATTCCTCTGATTTTTGATCCTTCTGGATCTCCTCAGGGGAACCAGTTCTAAACGGGCAGCTTCTGTGATGTTCTCATCATCTAAAGGGTCCTCCATATTGTTTCCGTCAGTTTGGTCGCTGCCCCACCTCTCCTGCAGGCCTATTGGCTTAGGATAAGCCCTTGCTTCCTGGTATTCCCAGCGGCCTCGTTCATATTTCTTATGCTTTCTTTTCTTAAAGTCCACTATTGCTCTATCAATTTTTTTAAAAATATTGTTATATTCCTCATAATGAATTGTGAGCATTAGATCTTTGTTAATAACTTGATCAAGATTGTCCGCCTCTTTCATAAGTTGATCAATGGCAGACTGGTTACTTTTTTTAGTAACCTCAAAAGTTCCACCCCCTGTTTGTTGAATAATTCTATTAATTCAAGACGCAAGGGGGAACCTGCTACTAGTCCACTGGGAATTTCCACTTCTGACGGTCCTTTGGAACCCTCTCTGAATTAATCCATTCAGTAAGGAAGGTGTTTGCTATCTGTAGTTTACAGCAACAAAAAAGTATGTCTTCCAAAGTACTGAAATGTAATCAGAAAAAACTAAATGAAAACTCCAGCCAAGCTAGAACTTCCAATGAGTGACCTCCCAAACTTCGTCAGCATAGCATAAACAGAGTGTTTGATTAAGCATAAGAAACACAGGGTTGTTATACCCAGCTGATATCCATTATCATTAGGGTGACTGCAAAATATCCCAAAAAATATTAAAACAAAGAGTTAGAAGGTCACACTGAAAAAACAATCAGAAAAAATAAATGAAAACTCCATCCAAGCTAGAACTTCCAGTGAGTGATCTCCCAAACCTCCTGTACCAGAGGCACATGAGATATATGCAAATGTACCCTATGAACATCAGGTGTTTCAGCTGTATGGCAATTCTGATTGCCCATGACTTTTACATTTGAAGTCATTTTAATGGACAATTTCAGGCCAATAAAGCCAAACCCCACTAGCTATGAATATGCATATTTTGGTCTTGTTGTGACCTCGTCAGCATACCATAAGCAAAGTGTTTGACTAAGCATAAGAAACACAGGGTTGTTATACCCAGCTGATGTCCATTATCATTAGGGTGACTGCAAAATATCCCAAAAAACAAATGAAAGAAGGCCAAAATATGCATATCCATAGCTAGTGGGGTTTGGCTTTATTGGCCTGAAATTGTCCATTAAAACTACTTCAAATGTAAAAGTCATGGGCAATCAGAATCGCCTGATGTTCATAGGGGTCATTTGCATATATCTCATGTGCCTCTGGTAAAGAAGGTTTGGGAGGTCACTCATTGGAAGTTCTAGCTTGGCTGGAGTTTTCATTTAGTTTTTTCTGATTGTTTTTTCAGTGTGACCTTCTGACTCTTTGGTTTAAAGTACTAAAATGTGGAAATCAGACAGGTGACCTGAGTTATAAGAGAAAAGGTACATTTATGTGCAGGTCTTGCACTCAGTTAAAATACATTTTGGAATCCGGGAAGGTAAAGTTGAACAAGCAGGTTGTATATATGCCCAATCATAGGAGGTTACTAGGCTATTTGCCCTGAGGCCTTTATAAGCCTAGCCAAGAGTTTAGCCCATGTTTAGACAAGTCAGCACCCAGAGCCCCTGTCCAGCAGGGACACAAGTGGAATCCCAGGAGTGTATTTTCTGTTTCCCATCCAGTTATCCAGTTTGTGCTTAAAAAGGGATAATGAGGTACTCTGTGTAATGTGGAGAGGGAGTCTATTCCACAGATGGGGGAGTCCCTGGGACACAAATCTGTCTTGCCAAAAAGTCCTATTGATATCACAGACCAGGTTTAGGTCACGCATATGGGTTCCTCGAGTGGAGCTTGACTTGTGGATATGCATTAGTCCCATCAAGGCAGGGTCTGAGATTGCTTTGTATGCCAGACAGAGGTCACTTCTGAGGAGTCTATATGAAACTGAGTAGAGGGACAGGGCTTTTAGCCTCTCTGTGTAGAGTAGATGTTTAAGGGCCTAGATTCTCCTGGTGAGGAACCTCTGTGGTCTCTCCAGCTGCTGCATGTGCTTTGCAAGGTACATGCCGAAGGGGACGTTGTACTCTATAATTGGCTATATAAGGGAAGAATACAGTGATTTTATGACCTCTTTGTCCCTGGATGAGATACCCTTACTTATGAGCAGGGCCATGTAGAAAGCTTTCCATACAATGGAAGCAACATGGTGATCAAAAGTCAGGTTGCTATCAACCTGAGTGTCCAAATCCATCACTACTGATTGTGTACTTAGGATGTTGTTATTAATGTGAAATATATGGGGACATCACTCTTCCCAAAGGGGATGATGATGCATTTTTGGCATTCAGCCTGAGGCCATGTTTCTGGCAGCAAACATAGTCAGCCATAGCCCACTGGTTATGGCCTGCACCTCAGAAAAGTATATCCCAAATAACAGAGGCCTCAAGACCGATCCCTGGGGTACATTACTCATTACGGGTCTACTGCTTGAGGTGGCTTCCCCTATTTTGATTACGTGGGTTCTGTCAGTTAGCCAGTTTGCTAACCATCTGGTATCATATGGATTGATGCCTAGTTGAGAGAGTTTATCTTCTATGCCTGAGTGGGGAGTAATGGCGAAGGCTTTGGCCAGGTAAAGGGAGGCGGTGTGCACTATCTTCCCCTCATCCATGGCTTTGGTAACTGTCTGAAAGAGGTCGACCAGATTTAACAGACATGAATTCTCCTTGACAAAGCCAAACTGTGTGGAGTCAAGTGTGTCATCTAGAAAAAAGGAGGTCATTGTCCCACTGTAATCATCCCTCATTAGACCCATTATAGAATACAATGCCCTGTTTGGTATGTACCTCTCAAGACATCTGCAACAACTAGAAAGGCCGCAGAAATACCTCACTAAAAGAATCACAGGCCTAAAGCAAATGCCGTAAGCTGACCACCTCACAAAACTCCAGCTACACTCTGTCGCATATCGTCTACTCAGAGGCGATCTCTGCTTAACATACAAGGCCATGTCAAACCCAGAGCTGTTGGACATGCTACACTTAAAGAAATCCCAATCCCTCAGTGCCACATGCTCCAGGAATCCAAACCTTGTCATCACAATAAACAAAACATGCTGGAGGGATAAGTTTCTGAACCAGAGACTCCCCAGACTCTGGAATAGACTGCCCATACATGTCAAGCAGAGTGCCTCTTTGGCCCTCTTCAAAATGAACTTTGACGATTGGATGGGAGAAAGGAAATTCACCCCAGGGATCACATCAATTGCCCTGCTAGACAGGGGTTCAGGGAAGTAAATAGTGTGGGAAGAAATAGCCAGGGAATTGTTATGGCTAGGCTTGTATAGGCCATAGGGCCGATAGCCTAGTACTAACCTATGAACTTATGCATCAATGGTATGGATGACAGGGATGCAGCACAGGTATCATCACATGCACAGCGTGTGGTGTGGGATTGCCCAAGGCCTAGACTGTGCCACACAGTTGACATTGTGTGTGTGTGTGTGTGTGTGTGTGTGTGTGTGTGTGTGTGTGTGTGTGTGTGTGTGTGTCTGGAGGGGTGCTGGTCAGCTTAGCCATGGAAAGGAGCTGTGTGTGTCTGGTGGTGACCTGCACGTGACAGTGATGTGTGAGTGTGTGCACATACACAGTCAAGCCACATGCTAGCCCTACACGAGGGTATGTTGAACAACTGTGAACCATATGTAGCAGAATGAACAGTTCACCATCTCCGGCCACAAACACAAGGATTGGCTGTGCTAGAAGAGGCATTGGCACCACCATGCCCAGGGTCAGATGTGTTATCACTTGCTGATGGTGACTGGTGTCTGCCGGGTCTGTTTCCCTCATGGGTCCACCTAGGACCACATGCCCATGGCCTGCCACACTGTGGTGTGGCCAGCACTCTCCTTTCAGTAGTGCTGGTGGTACTGCACTATGGGAGTGTGACTCTGCATAGCCACGTGGGCTCTCAGCTGAGGTTGTTGCTGACCTACATCCACGTATCCCACGTCCTACTCCCACCACATTTTCAAGCACAGACATTGCATGGTTAAGGAGTGACAATGTCTCACCCCACCATCTGTCCACTAAATCTGTGAAATGATGTAAGGCATCACCAATACCGTGGATGAAGTCATGGATGCCAGGCAGTGAAGCACCCATGATCCTGAGCATCTGTCTGGTGTTGCATTCAGAATGTGCCTGTGCCTCCATGACAGACTGAAACATGCGTCTGGTGACATGTGATGTGACACCTCTGACAGGTGGTGGATGGGCAGTAGTCATCCTTCAAGCAACCCTGGCAATCTGCCTGTGTGGGACCTCACCGGCTGTCTGGCTATGGCTAGTGTCTGCACTCACAGATGCTATAGTTGCCACACTGTCTTGTTGCCAACACCCTCTGACTGTCTAATATTTGAGGCCATAGGGGACTGGGTATGTGTGGGCATACTGACTGTGTGCAGGGACACTGTCAGAGGAAGTGGAATGTCAACTCATGGGACAGATTCAGCCCCCAACAACCCCACGTGTGCCTCACTATGGCCACCATCATCATCAGACTCCAATGAGACAATGACATCAGGTTGTGAGGGGGACAGACTCCAATCCCTATGTTCACCTGGAAGGAGGTAAACAACATGACTACATTAATTCCTGCACTATTATGTCTGTTGGTCCACACACACACACACACACACACACACACACACACACACACACACACACACACACACACACACAAACACACGTGCACACCCACATATGCAGGTGACGTGCCACAAATGCATTCTACATACCACACCTTATTACTGAACCCATGCACAACACACAAGCAGACCACACCAGTTACAGACAAGACAGGCCCTTAACAACATGCAGTGCAGCTATATCCAGTTAATGTTGACAGTTCTATACACCTGTGAGATAGGCGACATGTCAGTGTATGTGATGGATGTTCACCTAACACACACTGCACGTGTCCACCATACTAATGCCCATCTTTATAGCAGACTGCCTAGACCTTCACAAAAATACCTTCAAATATGTTATAGCTCCTGCAAATATGCTACTGTGATTACTGATGTAATACACTGCAGTGAACCCCTCCGCAACTGAACATAAAAGTAATCCAATATGGCTAACCTTAACAGTTGTGTCCATGGTAAACTGGAAGCCCATAATGTGCCTAGGGTATAGATGAGCCATAACAAAACAGTGTCATACTCACCAGCTACAGGATGATGGACTCCAGCCACACCAGAGGTACCTACAGAATTGTGGGGGAGAGGTATCATCAGCAGGCAGAAACGTGGCATTGGTACAGGATAATATGTGCATTTAACAACATGTACAGTACAAACTGTGATACTGCCCACATTGCTGACATTCACACTATGTGTGCACATGTGTGCATTACAACCCCCCCCCAAATGCACATTGACATGATGTCCATGTACAGGTATGCAGAGGCTGCCACTATGACTGCTACAGTATTAAAGTCATGACCACGGGAGGCTTACCTGGACATTCCTCCACTGTGGAAACTGTGCCACCAACCTCCACAACATAAGGTTGATGGATTTTTGCAAGTTGGTGGTGAACCCAGGTTTGCCAGGAACTCATCTGTGGCCGAGAGTGGTCGTTGTGTTGCAGGTCCTCCACCGGTGCTAGCACGGTCCCTGGCCACAGCTGCACTCCTTGTCATGCATTATCATATCAGTGGGCCAGTGTCGGACCTGTTCATAGCACCTTTCCTGTAGCCTGACATGATTTACAGATGCCCACAGTGCAGCACATTGTTGCTGATTATGGCAACTCCTTGACACCAGGATCTGGAGATGGAATCTCAGTCCATCAAGTATGGCATCATTCTCTGCTGCTGAAAATGGTGGGTTCCTACATCTGCACATCACTCCTGAAAGACAAGAAGAGGGGAACACATCACAGGACCACATACATTGATCTCCATTATGTGCACACCCTACACATCCACATTTGCCAGTACTATCCTCCGCTAACTACCACATCATACCCTGCCCTCTATCACCACAGTATGTATGTGGCTATCAGCAACATAGTGGTAATACATCATGGGTTACCCTCCTGATCTTGCTGTTTCCTGCTAGTTGCTGCATGTTCTCTAAGGTGTTCAACTGCATCTTTTTGGTTGCATCTATTACTGCTTGTTTATAGCCTGTTTACATTGTATGCAGTAGTGTCAGCCTCATACTTTTGTTTTAAGCACCTGGGCTGTAGGTCCACCCCTTAGGTCTCCCTGGCCTCCCTCCCTCAGATTCTGGAAAATATGGCTTGAAAATGTCCTACAGTTTCCCCTGCTGGTCTGATTGATAATGGGCATCCTGGCAAAGTGTAGCAACTGCCTCATGTACATGGACAACGATCTACAAACACCACCAAGGAGGAATACAATTTGTGAAAGATGCAATGACATTAGGAACCTACACTCCATGCTCTCTGCCTCTCAAGCCCACATATGTGACACCAAACAGGTTGTCAACACAATTAGTACACATCACACACCACCCACACCTACATACACACCCATATATGTGGAGCCCATTAACATACACATACACATACACATATAAAGGAGACCTCCGAAGCAAAGACACACGTGAACTCCACAGCCCTCCACAGTGCATACCATGCATAACCACACATCTATGTCCCACAGCCACAAAGACATCACCATTAATCAAACATATTAGTCATAGGAGATTCTGTTGTGAGACACACAAATGTGCCTCTCACCAGGCTATATATGGTGAAGGCACAGTTACCTGTCTGTTAGGAGCCAAAATCTGCCATCTCACGTATGCACTGCTGTCTCTCAACAACAGGTAATGTTATGAGTCTGTCACAGTCCATGTTGGTATGCCTGACCTGAGACGTACCTCCCTGGACTATATGCAGTGAAACATGATTGAGCATGCTGATTATGTGTCCCAGGCAAGTATGTCCCTAGCCTTATGCAGCATTCCACTGTCACCCAGAATGATGCCACATACAATCTGGAAATGCCTGACCTTAACAATTGGCTTGGTTTCTTTTCCCATAACAGGGGGAATCCAGTACCTGAGAGCCTGGGATGATATGATCAACAGACCACAATTCTTTGCCAGAGAAGGCCGCCATCTGTCTCAACTGACCTTCAGGCATCTGGCAATGGTTCTTGCCTCCCCCATAGTTCCATTATTAGGAAAGTGGTGAGGTTAACACTTCCAACATACAACTGCCAATACATAACAAATTGAAAATCATGCTGCTAAATGCTAGGAGTTTAAATATGAATCTACGCTCATTGCAAGCAGTCTTAATGTGTGGCAGTAAAGCCATGGGATGTAGGTTTCACTATATATGAAAGAAATGCATACCTCCAAGCTGTTCAAACAGTAAGACACACAGGGGACACTGCAGGGGCAGTTAACCATTGCAAAGACACCTATTCAAAGTATAGGTAGCTACCAGTGCCCACATGTGACCAAGAGGCCCACTCTGCCTATATGGACCTGATCAACTCTATCAGGATTCAAGTCTGTACCTTGATCTTGGATGACTTTAAACTACCCAAACATACACTGGAGGATGTACTCATGCCAGCACACAAATGCTAGAGATCCATCAACAGTGGAAAGGCAAACACCTTGGAGCAGCTAGGTGCTACCCCCACAAGAAATGAAGGTCTGTTGGAGTTGATATTAAAAAATGGGTAACCAGTGCAGCATCCCTACAGTATCATCCTCTGTAGTCAAGCCAACTATAAATAGTCACATTTACAGTCACCATCTCCCACAATACCCATCTAGCTAGAGTCAGACATACAAACAGCTCCAAAGTTAAATACAGCCTCTGAGGGATGGTATAAACAGCTTTGCAGCCCCCACTCCCTCTGTAGGAACTGGAATCAATATTCAAAAATGCACAAAAGCGCTATACATGCATTTGTATAACTGCATGGAGTCAGGTATACCCAACAGGACTACATCACCCTCTGCAAGGATACATAAACTTGTCTGGTGGACATCTGCAATAAGTAATGTGTATAACAGGGATGACATACTGCTGTCTGAGACAAAGAAGGAGCAGGTCCCCAGTTTGAAGCAATGTCTCCTTAGCCTACACAAGCAAATAAGAGCACTACTGGAATCCTGCAAAGCAAACCCCTGAGCCCACATTGGCACCATCCACTACAAACAATCATATCTCCTTCCTCACATACCTCTGCAACATCAAAGGAAGCACTCAGATTTGCTCAGTAGTGGTGGTCAAGGAAACCAGATATACAAGTGCTGTAGGTATAACAACTGATGTCTGACAGAGTCAGTGTAAGCTTCAACCCCTGTCCACCCAATCAGTACATCTGGACATCCCCAGAACCTGCCTCCTTCCCCTTATATGTAGGGAACAGGTCATCACTGCCATCTCAAAGTCATGGTATACAGTCACCACAGGAGCCGAGCACATCACAGGATGAATCCTACATGACCCCAAGCATGACCTTGCAGCACCAGAAGGCACTGTATTCAACCAAAGCCTGAATACTGCCTTTGTCCCAGCCAAGTGGAGGACACCCACTGTCACCCCTTTACACTAAGGTGAGACGTCCCCCAATCCAGCACATTATACACCCATCAGCCTAACTAGGCTGATCTGCAAGGCCATGGGACAGTTTATAATGAACCTCATTAACAAGGACATTGGCGAGCAACCTCCACACACTCAAACACATACAGTTATGCTTTGTTAAGAGGGAATCATGTCTGTTACATTTGGATGACCTCTTTGACACAGTCACCAAAACCATGGATGATGGGGAGACAGTGCACACTGCCTACCTTGACCTGGCCAAAGACTTTGCCAGTATTCCCCACTTGCCCATAATAGATAGATGCTCCCAACTAGGCATCAGTCCATATGTTACCAGATGGGTAGAACACTGGTGCACAGACAGAAACCACCTAGTCCACATAGGGAAGCTACCTCAAGCGGTAGACCCATAAATAGCAGCATAACCCAGTATTCTGTGTTTGGGTCTCTGTTATGTGTGACTTACCCTTCTGAGGTGCAGAGCACAACCAGTGGGCTATGGCTGACCATATTTGCAGACGAATGCATGCTGGGTACTGCCACCAAATTCCCTAGTGATCTGGACATCCGCCAAGAGTACCTCACATAGACACGTGACTGGTGCCAGAAACATGACCTCGGGCTGCATACCATGAAATGCAGTGTCATCCCCTTTGGGGAGAGTGACATCCCCACATATTATCACAGTATTAACAACATCCTAAGCATGCAATCAGTCGAGAGTGATTTGTGCACACAGGTTGATGGCAACATGACATTTGACCACCATGTTGCTTCCGTTGTAAGGAAAGCCTTCTACATGGCCCACCTCATACATAAGGGTATGTCATCCAGGGACATGGGGTTCCTAAAATCCCTGTATTCCCTCCTAATAAGGCCCCCCTTGATGGGACTGCTACACAACTGTAAGTCAAGCTCCACTCTATTAACCCACACACACACACCCTCAACCTGGTCTTTGACATCAACAGGACTTGTAGGTGGCTCATATGTGTGTCCTACACACTCACCCAGCTGTGGAATGGACACCCTTTCTACATCAGGTAGAGTACCTCTTTACACCTTTTCAAGCAAAATCTGGATAACTGGATGGTTAATACCACATACGCCCTTGGGATACCACCTGTGTCCCTGTTGGACTGAGGTATCAGGTGCTGAATTGCATACACATGGGCTAAAGTGTGGGCTATGCTTATGAGTGCCTCAGGGTCAATAGCCCAGTAACCTCATATGATCCTAGGTATAGCAGTTATGGGCCTGTGTGCTGTGATGGACTGTGTTGTTTTGTGTCCACACCCATCACTGCCATCTACTGTGGTGTGTCCCCTATGGGCAACATTCCAGTACCATGTCATACAGCCACCATCTGACAAATAGGTGAGTGGTATTACAGGTGTATGGGGACAGTCCAGCAACATCTGTGTGACACAATTACAGACAGCACTACCAACATGCTATAGGGTATCCTCCTTGTAGGTGTACAACATCCGCAGTACACAGAAGTTTGCAGAATGCGTACATATGTCAGATATATGTGGACCCTCTGCCAGACAAATGTGGATGCTTGGAAAATCTTTGGACAATATGTAATGCTAGTTTCCAACCTGTGGGGAATCTGGCTATCACATGCCAGACACCTCAGAAAACAGTTATGGTACTTTATTATCTGGTACTGTATTCATTCCCTTATGTTGCATGCTTGACATGTACACTCTTTTGCTGAGGCGGAGCCTGCCCCCCCCCACTACTACTGGTTATAACCTGCTGTCCTGCTGTAGGGCGTCAACAGGTATGCTTGCCATAGCTCTCAGGTGATGAGATACATGTGTTGAGTACTCAGTGACCAAGCCAGAGTAGAACACCTGGACAATGAACTATGCCTGGTGACAATCACAGACTGAAAGGAATAGACTGACAGTACATCATGTGATATAGCAGATGTATCCACCAGTACTTACTGTCACTGTCTAATACACAATCCAGTAGCAATCGTACATGAGCTGACCATTGCTAAGAGGACTCAGCGGCCAGAGCTGTGATCTATGTCACAGCAGACAGAGCCAAAAAGGAAGCCTGTAGGTGCTGGACAGCTGACTAACAGCAACATGTCATTCCAAGATATGTACTACAGACCTCGTGTTGTAATCCCTATTTCCCATACTTGCATCCTCTCATCTGTGTCCCATTACATGGGAAATTCTAATACATACCTGGTATACTGCTGTACTCTTTTATGAGCAGAAATCCAGTGGTAGAATGCTAGGATAGCACATTCTGTCATCATAAACAAAGTCACAGAAATGTGTACCATAGGCAGCAGCTTGCCTTGTGTAGGTAATGCTCATGAACAGGTGATTGCCTGTGCACCAATCTGTGGCTCAGACTTGCTAATTGCATCCAGAACAGCAGGTTTGTATTTTCATTAGCCAATGGCATGGCAAAGCAGTGCTGCATTTAAGGCCTTCATGTAGGCCTTAGCCTTTTACCTGGCCTGTGAGAAGGACATCATCAAGGTGTGGGGACTACACCATCACAGAGGGTAGGTAGAAATACTGTCTACTGTTTGGATTTATGTGGTACATCCACAGTTTTGCATGCTATGTTTGGCTATTGTGAGCAGACTTTCTGATTCTGTGGCAGTTTACTGTTTAAAAATGTGGGTTGAGGTCAGTAAGGAGACAGACAGATGTGAGTGTCATACACCATTTGCATCAGAATATGTATGCTGCTGCAATAGTTGCTGGTCTGTCAGCTATGTATGTTTGTAGGGTAAGACTTTGACACATTCCCCTGTCACTTGACCATTCCCCCACCCCTTTCTGTATGGGTGTTGTGTGGATTCGCTGTTCTAGGTGTTTGGGAGGTATGGTAGGTCTGTAGCAGGTGGATGAACATAGTGATGCATATGTTGCAGGCTGCAGCTGCTGCATTCTGCCCAGGAGTCATACTGGGGATTATGAACACATTGGTGGACAGCAAGCAATATATGTAAGTGAGGAAGCAGTCTCAGCTCTGTTGTCACAGCATAGCCAGAGTGAGGGTACCCATAACAGTCCACGTGAGGCAGGTGTCTCTGGTACATATGATATGTAATAGTGCCATCCAGAGAGTGGTAGGTGACATTTAGGACACATATATGTATTTGTGAAGTGCCTCCCAACCTATAGGCCTTTGATGTGCTAATAAGGGTGGCAGTGACTGCAGTAGCATTAACCAGGACTGCTTAAAATTGCGCAGCACAGTCATTTCATTGTTTTGACAACCATGTACTTGACATGCGAGACACTGGAATGGAAGCTAGGACTGTGGTGGAAAAATGTTAAGCATGCTAGGAATGTAACAGATTGAGCTACTGAGTCAGTACTATAGCAGGTGTATTTGCAAGACATGTGTGCATGCATACAGTCTGTTACACAGGATTGGCATGAACATGTGTGATTGGATGGGTATGACATGTGACACTGGACTGTCTGTCATGATTTTCTAATGTCAATGTGTACTGACTTGCCAGAACTTCAGCACACAGCATAGGTTTTGTGACAACTATGCCAAATGTAGGTGGCACAACTGTGGACATTCCGCAACATTCTGTGCAGTTGTCAGCTCTACCTGATATCATAGGCCTCATGTACATCCATCAACATTTATTTGGCTGTGTACTTGTTTGGGGTCTGTATAGCAGTCCCAGGTATGCTGTCATTTATCCCATTATATGTACAAGCTGTGTGTCACTGGCAAGTTATGTTTATGGAAACATGTGCTCTATTTCAGAGTTGAGTAGCCTAGTGGCCTAATACACTGCACTGTGGTTGATAGGGCCCTGGGTTTGAAACTTGGCAGGGGTGATATTTTTGCTGATGTGCATTACTGGCAATCAGGTTATGTTTATGGAAACAGGTGCTACTCCTCAGAGCTGAGTGGCCTAGTGGGCTAATGCACTGTACTGTATTTGACAGTGTCCTGGTTTTGTAACTTGGAAGGGCTGAATTTTTTTCTGATGTGCATCACTGATGCTCAGAATAAGTTTATGAAAACACCAGTTACTCTTCAAAGCTGAGTGTCTTATTTGGCTAATACACTATACCCTAGATGGTAGGGTCCCAGAGTCAAGACTTAGCAGGGGTGATCATTTTGCTGATGTGCCAGAAAGACAGAAGGTGATTAAAGCAGCTTTAAGTGGCTTTGTGCTGGTTTATGTGACGTGACATGATGTGGCACTTAGCCCCTTTAAACCCATGCTAGTTCCAAAAAAAAAAAGAAAAGAAAAAAGGGGTGTTAGGAAAGTGGTGAAATGGGGGCAAGCAGGAGGAAAGACAATGTGAAAAGCAGGTAGAATTGTGCAGAACTGGTATAGGAAAGGACCATACCTCTCCATTTGTTGTACAGCAACAGCTGTGCAGATTGTGGACAATTTGGAATTTGGAGCCTCACAACCAAGAGAGAGGGGTGTGGGCAGCATAACTGTGTTGATTAATTGCTGTAATGATAGATTGTGGACAGGGTACATGGGGGTGAAATGGAGAGCTATGTAAGGGGTAATATTTTTTGTGGGACAGATGCCCATTTTCTTTTTTTAAGGAGAGAGTAGAATGTTGGGTAAGGAATATAGATACATGTGAGGAGGTAAGTTGGGTAGGAGAGGTAGCATTTTCAAACAGACAAGACAGCATACAGTGATGGTGTATGACACATGAGGGGGGCAAACACCTTGGATGGGGAAAATGTTGTGGAATCGGAGAACCATGTACCACTAGACAGCAGCAGTGGGACTTAGCTTCCCACTCATTGACAGTCACCACTGCTCCCTCATGGCCCCAAAGGTGGCTATGCTGGGGGCTGGGTGCTGGGGTTATCCTCCCCTCCAGGTTGGCCAGTCTGCTCTCAATCCCATGCAGTCAGTCATCCAAACCATGCTGGACGATCCTGTGCACCATCCCTAGCAGCTGTCACTGGGTGACCATTCCCTCCTGCACACACTCCCAGAGGCAGTTCCACCCGTAGGTGGTGCAGGACCAGTGGAGGGGGCAGCTCCAGGTTTTTCCATGGCTGATTGAGATAGGGTAGCTGGATCCATGGGAACTGGCCTACCCAGTCAAGCTATGGTGTTGAGGTTTTTGAAAGTGTATAGGTTAGTAATGAAGAGAACATGTGGTTAGTTGTAACAGCATGCAGAACAAATCACATAACCCAGTAACATAACATGCCATAGCATATAGAACACAACAATAATTGGGATAACAGTCAGTATTGTAACAGCATGCCAGTAGCAGTTATGGCATAAGGCCAACAACATAGGTAATTCAACAAGGTATGTTAGTATGCAACCATTGTAATACATAATAATAATAAAACACAAAGCGCAACATAACATTTTGTGAACAACATATGTCAAAAGTAAACCACACCGATGTATAAGAATAATAAGTTATGATGCAGATAAGGGGTGGGGGGAGAGATAAATTCATGCCATTACTACCAGTATGGGCTATATTGTTTACAGTAAAACTCTTCTATACTCACAGGTCTACCCTTACTTTGTGTATACAAATGCCGTATAGCTTTCTGTAGCACCTACATACCTCTCAAGCTATCCACATGGGACAGTATGGCCCAAGCTGTAACACCTACAGGTATACAACTACAGGGACTATTACATGTCATGGGAACATATGTGACTACCAAGGTGTATTGTGGACTGATGTAGTGTGACTGTGCTATTGAAATAAATCTAGTGGCCGCTAAATCTGTGTCCCAGGGATTCGGAAACAGTGATCACAGTACGTGACAGTGTGACACTGGAGAGACATGTATCGTGCACAGTATGGAGAGTTTATGCTTATCATGCCATCCTTGGTAGGCATGGGGTTAGACTATCAGCAGACATTTACAAGCACACCAGGCATACAGCTGTACTAACATTAAATACTTTTATTTGTTTTAATAACTTGTATTAGTATTGTACTTGTTGACTTTTCATTTACTGCAGTCCTGTCACCTTGTTGAGCATTGCTGTTAACACTCTGGTACTACTGGGCACACAAATTAGTAAGCCAGTTGAACAAATACTACAGACATTTATTTACCTGCAATTCCTGTGGGGAAAACATCTGTTAACAATACATAGCAGTTTCTATTAATATTTAGTAGCACTTATCCCTGGATTCGAACCCAGGTCTGTGGGTAACAAAATGTACATCACACCTAATGTTTATCACTCTGAGCTACTGATGAAGATTGATTGACTAACGTATGCCTAGAGCTCATCTGGTAACAAAATGTGACCTAGTAATATAGGTAGAGTGTCATACAAGACTGCAATGACACTTGAACATACATGCATGAGAGTCATGCATGACAGAGATAGTAGATAAACTGTGTATTAGTACTTGGATTGCAGGTGCATACATTTAACCCCTAGTGGATGGGAATATGTGTGATGTGTACAGACCATATCGGAGTGCTGGGTTGCCTACCTGACCCATATACAATTGCAGATGGTATATTTGCATTCTACAGCTATTACAGTTTCATACTTGCCTGCATCAGTGTAACTGAGTTCAGGAATGCATATAGCTGAAATGCAATGGTTAACACAAGACAATCCTGAGAGAAATGTGGTATAATACCTTAGCCATTACTATTCTAGGTTTAGATCTTAGTGCAAAACACATATAATGCAGTCACTTCATGGTAGTATTCCCGTGTTTACTTCACAGCACCTGTAATACTTGATTTCTTGACCAACAGCCCAAAATACACACATTTAGCACAACACAACTTTATTAGTGGTCACATGAAACACTGACTGGTATACTTGTAACGGTCTTTATTGATGAGCACTTGAAATAATGGAAGCATTAAAAGACAGCTGTTATTCCACAATGTATGCAGTACTAACTTTATTTCCTCAACAATTCTGAATGCAGTTGTACTTTATTACCTTAAAATTATGAATGCAGTTGATTTATTCCCTTAACATTATGAATGCAGTTGTACTTTATTACCATAACATTATTATTAATACAGTATAAACTTTTATTTCATTAACATTATTAATGCAGTAGTAACTTTCTTTCCTTAACATTAGCAGATTTTGTGCTTTCATCTATATTGAACTGTACCGGGCATTACTCATTTAAATCAGTCCAGGTCTATGACCACATTCATTGCAGTACACTCAAAAGAGAATATACCTACTGGCAGTTACTACTGCACTCTTTCTTATTTATATCACTATATATTGCAAGATATATCTGTACTCACCACACTCTCGACGCAACCTGGCCAAGTGCCTTGCATGGCCTCCAGGTTCTGAGCTGTCTCGGTTCCTATCACATAGTTGAACTTTTATGAGTTCGAATCACATATGGTCGAGACCATAAGTTCGAACTTGTAAAAGTTCGAGTGTTTGATTGGAAATCTCCATAAGCGGAGGTTTCCATTTTGTTCAATGGGGTGCGATCTCAGAGCGGAGTTGGTATATTTACGTAGCAGTTATCCATAGTTGAAGTTTTAATTTCGAACATAATGGTTCGAACATTACATGTTCGAAGTTCTAAGACTTTGACTATGTGATATAGACCCGAGCTGTCTCCTATGCAGCTGTGGGGAGAGAATAACGCCATTATGCATACTTGTCTGTCACATATTCATACCAGAATTTGGTAAAACAATCTCACAATACTTACAAACTTGTGGGGCATTGTCCACCCAAGCATCTTGGATCCATGTTGCCAAGAGATCCCCCTTCCTGCACTTCAGGTCATCATAATGGTAACGCATCTGCTGTGTGGGGGATACCAGTTGCACTGGTGAGGTCACATGCTAGCACAAAAGTGGTGTAATTTCCAATGGCATTACCTTGAATAAAACACACAATTTAAATCTTAAAGAAAGATTACTTCACATTTTTATTACTTGATTTGAGAAGGTGTACATTTTAATCTGTTTAGCTGTTTGCCCACTAAATACCTACATGAATACAAAAGTGGATTACTTCAAACAAAAAAGGCTTTTCCTTTTCTTTTTATTTATATATGGCATATATCTGACCTAGACCAGCAGTTCCTATAAGAAAACTTCCCATAGGTTCACCTGTTTGGTAGGCACACAAACATAAGAAATACAGAACTATACACACAGAAACTATACATGCTGCGAGCAGGTTACATGTAATATTTTGTTTGTTTGTAAGTGTTGCGGACAGTGCCAGATATGCCCTAAAAGCCCTGGTTGATGACCCCAATACATGGTCATCGCCACTTACATATGTGGGAGAATACACTGGCAGATTTTTGCAATACTATAATATGGAGTAGGGACATAGGAGGTTAAGATAGTAACTATGTACTCATGAGGTTTTATGTAGTCAAGGATTACATCTTCCAGTGATAGGATTATACTGCCATTCCATGACCACTGCCAGTGTCTACTGTGTTGGCTTAAGATGTTATGACTGGTTCCCCATCTGTGACAACAAAGGATTAGTGCTATGGGACCATGCTCATGACCAGAGGTAGCAGGCCATGTGCCCACAGCTAATACTTATGTTCTCTCATCAAAGGTCTTTGTAGTCTGATGTGGCATGGTCTGTATCTGATTATGTCATACTATGCCTCTCAATATCTTAGCACAAGAAATCTGGAGAAAGCCACAAATAATTGGGGGAAGTCCAAAATTCAGTGACATAATTTAATTATTGTTCTTATACTCTTAGGAAGTTGCTAGAATAACAGGATTTGTATAAGCATGTCGTTTCTGAAGTACATGAAGTCTGAAACTCAAATGTCTGTCATAATTTAGTGACTTAAATTATCTAATGATTTCACAGAAGACCACAACTTTTATGAGGAACAGACCGAAAATATGAGGCAAAAATCTGGACTTTCAGCAAAAATCTGGAGAGATAAGACATATGCAGCACATCTGATATGCCCCACAGTCACTGACTGCATGTAGAGGCAAACTGGATGTCATTTATATTGCATCTCATAGGTGTACATATGATGGGAACATTTGCCACCAAAGTCTTCAGCAGTACTGATGTCTTCCTGTACCTTTGCTCCAGGTCACTGTGCGCTTGATGCATGCCCTGCCATAAGTCGCACAACATACTCACCCTCTCCATAGCATTGTGCATGTCAACTTTCTGTGCCTTGATCAGGCTGCCAGTCTGCTTTTTGATTCCAAGTGTCATACTGTTATCAAAGAATGCTCTGGAGCTGTGGCATTGTTACACTCCATTGTATCTCTCACTTTTGGTGATATGTCAGATGTCATATAGTCTGGGGATGCAGGTGGAGCCAATGTAAGACTTACAGGTCAAAGATATCTTTTATACTCTGTTAAAGCCATGTGATCAGCCAGTATCTCTACAGGGGGGGGTCTTTATACTGGTGTTCTCTCCACCTGTAGTGATGCAGGCAGTGCCACTGTGTCATTTGACAGCACAAATTGGAATGTCTGACTTCCAGGAAAAGCTGCAAAATTTTGAAAAGAAGATGAGCAAGGTACGTGCTTTACAGTCCTATAACGCGTACCTTGCTGAATGTATCAAACTTAAACGAGTCCCGAAGGGACTACATATGTATAAATTCCCAAATGGGGTTTTATATGCACAACAGGAACTGGAAGAATTGTTATGTATGTTCAACCGGCATGGTCTTGAGTTAATTCAATTTATTATTAGAATTAACAACAATCATATCCATAAGCTGTTTGAAGATATTAGTGAGATTAATGTGCAGATTTCTAATAATATTATTTTCTCTAGTTTTGAGAACCAATATAGCACTATTTTTGAAAGGCTTGAGGAACAGGTGAAAGTGAATATGGCCAGAAAACAAAATAAACTTTCTAGAGATGCTTTAGATTATAATAACTACCTAGTTTACCCTATTCCCAAGGCTTATTTTACAAGAAATATGGAAACCCATACTGATAGAGATGGGGACAATAGGGGTGCTGTAGGTAGAAATAATAGGGGCCCCTACAGATATACTACTACATACAACCATCCCAATAATGTTGACAATGTGACAGCCCCTGATGATGAGTACCTGACATTGCGGAGATCAGAAAGGATTGGTAACAAAGTGCATTTTTATAATAACAATTTTTTACCCCAGTAACCACAGCCAGCTTGGAAGCAGTACCTGGGACAAAAACAGCCATGGAGGAAAAACAGCAGGAACACGTTCTAGCTGATAAAGGTATTATTGAGGCTTTTGGGGGTAAAATGTTAAGCTTTCAATGACTTAATATCTTTAATTACAGTGCACAAATAGTCGATCCTACTTATTTTCCTTATTTAAGAAAGGCCTCAAATTTGTCCTGAATTGGAGGTGTGAAATAGCTAAATAACTATCGGAACTTAAAGTATACACTCAAAAATTTAATTTTAAGATTATTTTCCAAGATCAGGTTGAGATTAATCATGATAGGTCTAATTTTAGGATGAAAGGTACATTTAACCAACCATTGCATCCTTTATTAGCTAGTTACAAGAACATGTGTGACCAAGAAATTTATAAAGCCTTCAACAGTAACCATAGGCAGTTCTATAATTTGAGTCGAGAGGAAACCAAATTATTACAAGAACTTAGGATGAACCTCAATATTAGAGTAATGAAACCTGAGAAAGGGGGTGGGATGGTCATTATGGACAGTATGGATTATATAATTTCAATAGGAGAATTATTATATGATACTGACAGCTATGAGGTAAACTCTAAGAATGAGATTAACATAGCTTAGAGGAAAGTAGGCTTAATGTTAGATGATGCCTTATTTCAGGGGGTGATTAATAAATCCCTGTACACTTTTCTTAGGAATGAACACCCTATTGTTCCTAATGCTTTTGGTATCCCTAAAATCCACAAAGATATTGACACCCTACCTTTTAGACTAATTACTGCATCTCACAACAGTCCTACTTAACACTTCGGGGTTATTTATTGACATGATTGTTAAGGGGATTCTAGAACTTGTCACTTATATACTTAAAGATTCTTGGGACTTTCTTAGAAAAGTAAAAAATGAATATTACTCAGATACTTGTAGTTTTGTAACTATTGATGTAGTGGACCTCTTCACCTCCATTCCTAATCATGAGGGATTCGAAGTTTTTTACGATGACCTGTGTGAACTTTAGAACTAAGTAGTGATTTGGTTAATTTTATAATGCTACCTATGGAATTTGTCCTTACAAACAACTTTTTTCTTTTGGTGGGGAATTTTTTAAACAGGTTAAGGGTGTAGCAATGGTTGCAAGTTGTGCACCAATTTATGCCAACCTTGTTATGCTCTCTTGGGAAAATAAATGTTTTTAATTCAGAATTCAATGATTATTGGTCCTTGTATTTACATTACTTGGATGATGTTTTTATTTTATGGAAAGATAGTACCAGGGACATTGAGAGATTTTTGAACTACCTGAATGAGATCTGTCCATATTTTAAGTTTACAGGTAGAACATCAGTTAATAGTATTGATGACTTGGATGGTACTATAGTTAAGGACTGCACTGTTGTTTTAGATCAAAATTAAATGTCTACTCATTTTAATACTTTTTTAGATTACCGTCGTAACCATCCCCACCATATTAAGAAGAATTTGGTGAGAGGTCAAATGATTAGGGTATGTGTTCAGCCATGGATGATTTTAAAAATGAATTGAATAATTTATTCAAAATGTTTGACGAGAGGGGGTTATCCTTCTGATATGGTCTGTAAAAATGGTAAAGAAGTTCTAGAAGGATGGGGTTCTAAATTTAAACCCATTTCATGGAGTAATGTTAAGTACAATTCTGCTCACTTACTTTACTTATGAAGCAATGTCCAACAGCTCACTTCATGTATCATTTATTGAATTACACCTCCAACCAAATAAGCAGCATCCTTACTTCCACTGTCTTATATTTAACACTTAAACATCCAACACCAGAGGGGGAACAGAAGAGGGCAAGCCTGTCCCTCTTCTCCACCCACTAGCCAGACAAGGCTGTTCCCCCTCACTCCCTCTCTCTTACCAAAATTTCAACAACCTAACCACTTATACAAAAGGGGAGAGGTGGTTCAGCCAAACATCATTCAGTGTACCCATCTTCTCTAAACCCAACTGGATCCCTATCAGCAACCCCCAAAAGTCCTGTCATGAGCACTGAAAGCCACCACTTGACTAACAGTTAAACCCATGATCCCTTTCCCAATACTAAAATAATAACCATATATTTGCATAACTTCTATATGTTAACTAACTTCTCACTCATTCCAACTCTCAATCATACCTCCCAACTGTGCCAAATTATTCGGTTTTTACTGAGTTGGGGGTTCAAATGAAGGGATGCCACGATTCCTAAGTGGCACCCCCTTCATTTCCAATTTTTTCTTTTCTTTTTTAATTTTCATGCTGTTAGAGCTGATGTCATCACATGCGCAATGACATCAGTTCTGTCAGGGCTACCAGCCTGTCGGAATTGAGCTCAAGGAGCTCACGCATTTCCGGCTGACCTGGCTAGCTCACGCATTTCCTGCTGACCTGGCTACTCAAATGCGAGTGGGAGTGGTAACAAACAGTTGCTGTTAAAGCACTAGTATGGAGTATTATTTATGTGGGGGAATTGGACTAATGGCAACAAATGGTTGCTATTACTATGGATTATTATTTATGTCGGGAATCAGACTAACTTTTAGAGAAGTGTGTGCTTGTGTGTCACGTATGTGTGTGTGAAAAAAAAAAACATTTAATACACCTGGTGGCTAGAGGTACACAGGCTCAAACCCTGTACCTTGGGTACAGGGTAGAAAGAGCCTAAAGTCCCTAGCCACCATCACTTGCGAGCTTTGCCCAGGTTATTTGTGCTAAGAGTTGAGAGCTATGGTGAGAACTGAATTTGTATTCCCCCATTATTGGCTTTGTTTGTCCAGGTTTTTTGTGCTAAGAGGTTGAGAACTATGGTGAGAAGTGAGAACTGAATTTGTATTCTCCCATTATTGGCTTTGTTTGTCTGGGTTTTTTGTGCTAAGAGGTTGAGAGTTATGGGGAGATGAGAAGTGAGAAATTAATTCAGTAAATGATAGCCATTAAGTTTCAGTCTTCCTATTTTTCAGGAAACTGCTGATTTGGCATAGTGGTATGTTGCTCTGACTGCAAAGCATAGGGTCTTGCGTTCAAGACTTGCCAGTGAAATGCATGGTGGTAACACATTTTATTCTAGCAACTTTAAAAAATATACAAGCAATGCTTAAAATGTGTCCCTGGTAAGTTCCCTAGCCACCACTTGTGAGCTTTGTCCAGGTTTAATGTGCTAAAAGTTGAGAGCTATGGTGAGAAGTGAAAACTAAATTTGTATTCCCCCATTATTGGCTTTGTCCATGTTTTTTATGCTAAGAGGTTGAGAGCTATGGTGGAAAGTGAGAAATGAATTCACTAAATGATAGCCATTAAGTTTCAATCTTCCTATTTTTCAGGACGCTGCTGATTTGGCATAGTAGCATGTTGCTCTGACATTAGTGCATAGGGTTCTGGCTTCAAGACTTGCCAGTGAAGTGCATGGTGGTAACACATAATTTTATTCTAGCAACTTTACAAAATTATACAAGCAATGTTTAAATGTGTCCCTGGTTTTTGACCTTTTGCCCCCCCCAAAAAAAAATGAAATTGAAAATAACTGCAAGACGCTGTGCAAGATGCCTATGGCTTACACTACTGTCATTCTATTTATAGTGTGGGTGTGGAAGTAGACTTTTATGAAGGAAATGTTCTGAATTGGGTAGTTTTGTCATTATTGGTTCATGCATTTTGTTTCACTGCCTCCAATACTGCCTACTGTAAAAATGTTCAAACAATAAATTTAAAATGCTATCTGTCTAACAAGTGTG